>NC_056738.1:325503923-325576423 GCF_019279795.1 Protopterus annectens
TGTAAAAAGCGTTCCATACAACGGAGGCAATATGGTGGTCAAAAGTCAGCTTACTATCAACCTGGGTGCCCAAGTCCCTCACAACTGTTTGCATGATTAGGACCTTGCTATTAATGTGAAAATTTGTGGGGACATCACTCTCCCCAAAGGGGATGATGATGCATTTTTGGCATTCAGTTTGATGCCATGTTTCTGGCATGAGTCATTTGTTTGGGTGAGACCCTCTTGGAGGATCTCCACATCACTAGGGGAATTGATGACAGCACCCAGCAACTTGGTTGGCCATAGTCCACTGGTTTTGGCCTGCACCTCAGAAAAGTATACCTCAAATAACAGATGCCCCAAGACCGATCCCTGGGGTACACCACTCATTACGGGTCTACTGCTTGAGGTGGCTTCCTCTATTTTGACCAGGTGGGTTATATCAGTGAGCCAGTTTGCTACCCATCTGGTAGCATACGGATTGATGCCTAGTTGAGAGAATTTATCTGTTATACCCAAGCGGGGAATAGTATCGAAGGCTTTGGCCAGGTCAAAGTAGGCAGTGTGCACTGTCTTCCCCTCATCCATGACTTGGGTGACTGTTTCAAAGAAATCAAAACCAAACTGTGTGGGATTGAGTGTTTGAGGGTTGCCAATGTCCTTTTTAATTATGTTCATGATAATCTATTCCATGGCCTTGCAGATCAGGCTAGTTAGGCTGATGGAGCTATAATTTCCTGGATCAGTGAATGCTCAACCTTTATGCAAAGGGATGACAGTGGCTGTCCTCCACTTGGCTGGGATGAAGCTGGTACTCAGGCTTTGTTGAATAGAGTGTCTTATGGTGTGGCAAGTTCCTATCTGAGTTCAGCCTGGGATGTTATCGGGCTCCATTGAGGCTGTATTTTTTGCCTTTGAGAGGGCAGTGATGACTTGCTCCCTAGAGAACGGGTGGGGGCAAGTGCTGGGGATATCCTGATTTACTGATGGGGGGGAATAGAGAGGTGAAGTTGTCACTGAGCCTGTCTGCCAGTAGGTTGGCTATATCTATGACATTTGTGTATGTGGTGTCCTTGACCACCAGTTCTGAGCAGATCTGAGTGCTTCCTTTGAGATTGCAGACATATGTGAAGAAGGCCTTATGACTGTCTTTAGTAGGTGTGGCCAGTTTGGACTCAAAGTTTGCTTTGAAGGATTTCACTAGTGCTCTTATTTGCTTATTCAGGCTAAGGAGAGATTGCTTCCAATTAGGCATCTGCTCCTTCTTGGTCATGGACAGCAATTTTTTCCTTTCATTATAAAGTTTGTTTATTGTAGATGTCCACCAGACAGGTTTACTCTTCCTTGAGGAGGAGGATTTAATTCTCTTGGGTATTCCTGATTCCATGCAGCTATATAAACACTCCTATAGTACTTTGGTGTAGGTTTGGACATATGTGCCAGTTCCTATGGAGGGGGAGGGGGCTCTGAAGCTGTTTATACCTTTCCTCAGGAGGTTGTAATCAACTTTGAAGAAGTTTTTTAGTTTGACCCTAGCTGGGGGAGGTTGGGGAAGATGGTGACTTCAAAAGTGACCTCTTTGTGATCGGATCTTACCAGGGAGGATGACACTGAAGGGATGCTGTAGTGGTTACTCATGATGGATAATACCAAGTCGAAGATATTATCACCTCTTGTGGGGGTTTCAACCAGCTAGTCCAAGGCATTTGCACTGACAAAATCAAGGAATCTCTGGGAGTTTATGTTTTGGCATGAGTAGTTCTTCCAATCTATAGTTGGATAGTTAAAGTCACCCAGGATCAGGGTAAAGGGTTGAATTTTTATAGATTCAAAGAGGTACAGATAGGTGGAGTGGGCATCTTCAGTCAAATTTGGGGGCCTGCAGCTAGCTATGATTTGAATAGGGGTCTTGTCAATGCTTAACTGCACCTGGAGTGTCTCCAGTGTGTCATACTGTTTGACCAGCCTGGAGGTGTGTGTGTATTTAATGGATCTATATTAAAAATCTGAAAAGACTTAAATGCTCACATGAGCGAAAATGCTGGGAATCGAAACTGTGATTGTGGGGTCATGTTACAGTGAGGAGTGGGATATTTGCCCTTTCCTCACTTTAGTGCAACCTCGGAGTTAGAATATATAGTTAGCGGGGGGTCTGGGGGGGGTGCAACCCCCCACAATAGCAAGTTTGATTACCGGCATTTTCGCTTATTTGAGCATTCGCAGTAAAGTCTTTTCGGTTTTCTAATATAAACCCGTATTTAAAATATATTGCAACTCCACCTCCTTTTTCTTTGCTGCCCACAGTTTGGGGTCTGAATGCATGATAGGATGAGTAATCTGGTATGGCTGGGGTGCTCTCTGCAGTTACAATAAAGTGTATTTGGAAGGGAAAGTAGATGGGACAGAAAAGGTAAGGAAGGTGGGATAGAAGGAAAGGAATGGGGTGGGGGAGATTTCACCGGTCAGGCTACAGAGTATAGAATGAAAAAAATGGAAGTTGGACGGAGTGTGATGGTTTTGTTATGATACATATTGTAGAGCACTTAACAGGAACTTCATGATTCAAATACATTTTTAAGTTGTTATAGAAGTCTCAATAGGAAGTGAGTAATCATAGCTTAAATAGGAGGCTTTCCGAAATATGGGTGGGGGACTAGTTTTGAGAAACTGTGGTCAGTACTGTGAAGGTCAAGGGCAATTAAGGAGGGTGTTTTTTGTGAGACTGTGATCTTAGTTTATAGGTGGTGAATCTTTTAGTTTACCTGCAGGTAAAAAAAAGAAGGTCTATAAGCTAAAGAATTTATAGGTGAAGAAGGCTGGGAATAGAATGTACCTTTGTTTAACTGGAAGCCATTCTGTCTTTTGAAGGATATTACAGTGATACTCTATTTTGAGGCCAAGGGGATGAATCAACAGATATTGTTAGCTGTGGTTTGTAGAGAGGCCAGATTTTTCATGGAAGCGTTGACTATGATTGGAAGACCATATTTAGTTGTCCCATCAGAATTACTTTTCTTATGCATACGTTAGAAGGAGGGGAGAGAATGAATGAGATCTTTGTGGACCATAAATGTAGGAAGATGACTTTTGATTTGGTGGTATGGATGTAATGTTGAAATTTAAGGTTTTGGTTGAGCCAAACACCTAGGTATTTAAAGGGAGTGGCTGCTTTTAAGTGTTGCTATTTGCTAAATTGAATGGTCCATTCAGTGGTGATGGTGGAAAAGTTTTGTTTGATGTTGAAAATCGTAGATTTTTTATCTTCTTGGAATTTAATATAAATTTATTTTGAGTAGCCAGTTAGATTGAAGGGAAATGTCTTCTACAAATTCTGTTTTGATGGCAGAAAGGGAAGGCATGGCACTGTAGATGACCATGTCTTATGTGTATGCATATAAAAAAATAATTTACTGGAGAATGGGTTTCAATGTCAGTTTTTTGGACTTGATACTTAAAGGATCTAATAATGAAAATAAAATTTTAACTTCTGTTTATAGGAAACTAGATGGAGGGAATGGGTATTTGCATGGCACTGGTTGTCATCCTCCCCATTTGATTTCTGCATTGCCTTATGGTGAATTTTTAAGACTTAACAGATTATGTAGTCAGGATACAGATTTTTTAAGAAATTTCTAAAAGGAGTTGTGGATGCCCTGCAAAAAGTTATTTTGAAAAGGCAAAATTTTAATTTTAATATGAGTAATATGAATAATGAACAACATTCCATTAGTGGTAAACATCTGGGGAATAATAAAAATAGTTTTGGGAATGTTGTACACTGTAATAACTATAATGGAACTGACAGAAATAATAGGAATATAGATAGAAGAGATATCTATTTTGTTATGGTATACAATGTTTTTAGTGAGCAAATAATAGGCTTTTTAAAATAATATTGGCTTATTTTACTAAAGGACAAAATTAGCTAGTAGGATAAATATTTATCCCTGTATTTCTTTCAGGAAGGGCAGAAGTATAGCATATATTGGTCCATAGTAAATTTGTTCTTCCTACTACAGTTCTTCCTACTACAGCAGTTCACAGACTTATTAAAATAAATTTTGGGATGCATAAATGCGGAAAATGTTGTATATGTAAACAACTGGTGAAACATTTTCCTAAAATTAATAACATTCATTTTAATCCCATTCAGCAATTTAATTGTAATAACTGAGGGCATCATTTATGTCTTAAAATGTCCTTGTGGGATGTTTTAATTGGTGAAAGCCAGAAGGCTTTCAAAATTAGGTTACAAGAGTACATTAAAGACATTAAAAAATTTCATTTGGAAAGCTCTCTGGCTGTTGACTTTAGAGATCTTCACAAAAGTAATGCTGCATTACTGAAGGGTCATATTTTGGAGCAAACTGTGTTACATATGGGTGAGACAGGGACTCCTAAAGATAAATTGCTATATAAAGAGACTTTATATTCTAAAATATAATTTGCTCCTGAAGGGTTAAACAGTGATTGCAACTGGAGGTATTTAAGTAATTAAGTTATTAATTATGTTTTAATTATGTGTTAATTGTTTTATGTATTGGGCTATTTAATGCTGTGTTTTTATGGATTTGTTTGTACTCCTGGAAGGCTTTTGGCAGAGACACTAGAGAGATAATAAATTAGTTTGTTTGCTACTTCTGTAGCTGTGGTTTTCTTTTTTTTTTTTTTTTTTGGACAGTATTTGTCTGTATTAACCATGTCTGCAATATATTAACATTGTTGGGGGACCCAATGATTGCTCCCAATTTGCAGTTGTCAGTGAACTTGGTCAGCCACAAGCCATCCATGTTTGCCTGGACTTCTGAGAAATAAATTCTGAGCAATAGGGGTCCCAGCACAGAATCCTATGGTACGCCATTGGTGACTGATCTATTACAAGAGGTGAAGTCACCCATATTAACATTATGTGTCCTGTCGGTGAGCCAGTTGGCTACCCATCTGGTAATGTAGGGGTTAATTCTCAATTGGGAGAGTTAATCTATAAAACTGAGTGGGGGATTGTGTCAAATTCCTTGGCTAGGTCAAGGTAGGCAGTATGAACTGTCCTTCCCTCATCCTGGACCTTGGTGTCTTTCTCAAAGAAGTCAACCATGTTTAATAAGCGTGATCTACTTTTAACAAATCCAAACTGGGTTTGGTCCAGAGTTTGGAAATTACCTATGTCCTTGTTAATAAAATCCATAATGATTCTTTTCATGGCCTTACAGATGAGGTTAGTCAAGCTTATGGGACTATAATTCCCGGGGTTGTTTGATGATCCCCCTTTGTGCAGAGGGATTACTGTTGCTGTCCTCCATTTTACCAGAGCATAGCCAGTTCACAGGCTGTGGATAAACAGGGATCCAAGTAGGTCTGCTCAGGCATGTTTTAAGTGTCTTAAAAAGCAACCTGGAATGTTGTCTGGTCTCATTGATGCCATGTTTTTGGTCTTGGAGAGCACAGAGATGACCTGCTTGACAGGTTGAGGAATGGTGGCACGTATGCTTTGGGGGATGACTGGAGAGGACAGGGGAGTGAAGTTTGTTTCAAATCAGTCAACTGGTTGAGTATGGGTGGTGCCATCCACAACCAGTTCAGCACACAGCTGGGTATTCCCTTTTAGATTGTGGATACGTTTAAAGAATGCCTTGTGATAATCCTTAGCTAGGGAGGCTATTTTTGCCACATAATTAGCTTTGGAGGACTTGACAAGATCTCGGATTTGTTTGTTTATGCTAGAGAGGGATTTCTTCTTCTGCTGAGACAGTTCCCCCTTGTTCTTGGACATTAGTTTCTTTCTCTTGTTGTACAGCCTGTTTATACTAGGGGTCCACCAGGATGGCTTGTTTTTTGGCAAGACCTGGTTCTAATCTGGTCAGGTACAGCTGATTCTATACAACTACGTAAGTGGTTATACAAGGCATTGGTATACATCTCTGCATAGGAGTCTGTGATATTTGTGTTCAAGGGGGCTTTGAAACTTCTTATACAATCAATTAGTAGAAGATAATTTGTCTTTGAAAAATTCTTAAGCATTTTTGAGCTTGATGGGATATCAGGTCTTATAATTACAATGAACGAGACTGATTTATGGACCGATCTTACCATAGGCTCATAGGAGGTTACTATACTAGCAGCCCTAGAGTCTTTATTAGCCTAGCCATGTTAATCTCGGGTTGCCCCAGTTGTCCTTGTCAGATGGACGTACTCTACAGATCAGCACTGACTACCCTTGTCCATGAGGGACATGGGTGCCACCCCCAGGATGAATTTGTGGTCACTCATCCATTTGTCCAGGTTGCACTTGAATAGGGTCATTGAAGAGCCCTGCTTCACATGAACTGGAAGTTTATTCCACAGCAGCGGCAATCTCTGGGAGACATCCCTGTCTCTCCAGCATGTTCTGTTAATATCACTATCAAGGTTGCGATCCCTAGAGCGAGTGATTCTAGTGCCATTTGATTTGCGGATGTGCAGCATTTCCATCAGGTCAGGGTCAGAGACTGCCCTGTAGGCTAGGCAAAAGTCACCTTTCAGTAGCCCATATGATACAGAGTACAGTGACAGAAACGTATGTGGTCTCTCCATTTGTCACAGGTGTCTGGTGAGATACATGCAGAAGGGAGCATTGTACTCTATTAATGGTCTAATTACGGTCGAGTAAAGTGGGGTTATAACATCCTTAGACCTAGACGCGATGCCTTTACCTATGAGACGCACAATATAGGAGTCTTTCCTTACCACCATGGAAACCTGGTGGTCAAAGTTCAGATTGCTGTCGACCTGTATCTCCAGATCTCACACCACTGGGTTTGAACTTAGAGGGATGCTGCCAAAACTGTAATTAGTTGGGGATTCTGCTTTGCCAAATAGGATAACAGTCCACTTTTTTGCATTTAATTTTAGACCATGACTTTGGCACCAGTCATTTGTTTGCGTTAGCCCTTCCTGTAATATGTTAACATCATTGGGGGACTCAATGGTTGCACCTAGTTTACAATCATCAGTGAAATTAGTAGGCCAAAGGTTGTCTACTTTAGCCTGGACTTTCAAGAAATATCTTCCAAATAGTAAAGGGCCCAGTACAGATCCTTGCAGTACGCCACTGATGACTGGTCTACTGGTAGAGCTAGAGTCACCACTTTGACAGTATGTGTTCTGTTGGTGTGCCAGTTAACTACCCATCTAGCGATGTAAGGGTTAACACCCATTTTTTTAAATTTCTCCAAGTCTTTTGGGTTTCTAATACCATGACAGGAATGGACCCCATTCCCAAGTCAAAGTACAATTAAAGTTCATGAAATTAGTATTGTTTCAATCTTTGATGTCAGCCAGAAGTGCTCTTCGCCGCACCCACAATGTGCCCAGTAATGGCTCCTCCTGCAATTCATATGGGGTTACATGCATTGATAACATATCTAAATATGACTAGATTCTTTTTTATAAGACCTGTTGCTCCTACTACTATTAGAACTGTCTGGGTATCTTTCTTCCACATTGCTTTTATTTCTGCCTGCAAATCCTGATATTTTATGACTTTGTGTCTCTCTGTATGCAAGACACTGTAGTCACTGGGTGTAATGATTTCAGTGATCAATGCTACTTTTGCCTTCTTTTTATGGACCATGATATTGGGTTTTCTCGTATTCATCCTTTGGTCTGTTAGTAATGGGTGATCCCATGTGATGTAGACTTCATTGTTTTCTGTGATGCTTTGTGGCTCATGTTTCCAGTGTTTTTCAGCCACTTCAGTACCATAATGTTTGCAGAATCCCCAATGCAGCAGTCTTGCCACACTACTATGCCTTTCAGTATACAGTCCTTCTGCCACTGGTATGTCACAACCAGCAGCAAAGTGTGCGACTGTTTGTAATTCTGTTTTTCAAAACCTACATTTATCTGTTTCTCCCACATGTTCAATAGACTTTGTAAATCAACGTGTACATAGCCCACTATCTTGGGCCGCCAATATTAACCTTATATCTTTTGGCTTGAAGTCGCCTCTCCTTAACACCCAGCTGGGAGAGTTTTTCTATGATACCCAAGTGAGCTATTGTGTCAGAGGTTTTGGCTAGGTTCACATAGGCAGTATACACTGTCTTACCGGGGCTTTGGTGACTTTCTTGAAGAGGTCTACCAGGTTCAACAAGCACAATCTATCCTTAACAAAGCCAAACTAGGTTGGGTCTATAGTTTGAAGGTCACCTTTGTCCTTGTTGATAAGGTCCATGATGTTACTTTCCATGACCTTGCAGATGAGGCTGGTTAGACTTATGGGTCTATAGTTCCCAGGGTCAGTTGATGGCCCCCCTTTATGCATTAAGATTACTGTTGCTGTTCTCCATTCTCCTGGTATGAAGCCAGTTATTAGGCTATGGTTAAAGATAACAGCAAGTGAGCCATGTAGGTCCTCTTTTAGATTGCTTAGTAAGCAACCTGGGATGTTATCTGGTCGCACTGAGGCTGTGTTTTTGGTCCTGGAGAGTGCAGATATGACTTGATTTCTAGAGATGTTAAGTAGAGAACTGATGTCAGGTATTCTTTGGGGTATGGCTGATGGGGATGGGGGTGAAGTTTGCATCAAATCTGTTAGCTAGCAGGTTGGGAATTTCCTTCGGTATAGTGTGAGTGGCACCATCTACTACCTATTCGGCATACAACTGGACACTCCCTTTTAAATTTTGGATGTAGTTAAAGAATGCCTTTTGATTGTCCTTGGCTAGGGATGCTATTTTAGCTTAAACCAGGGAGGACATCACATGGGGGACAGTGCTCTCCCATGTTACCGAGTACTATGTCAAGAACATTTCAGCCTCTTGTGGGTGTGCTGACTAGCTGTTCTAGAGCATTTGCATTGACAAAGTCCAAGAACCTCTAAGCCAGCATGTCTGTGGTCATGTATGTTTCCCCAGTCGATGGCAAGATAATTAAAATCACCCATGAGTAATGTGTTGGGCTGTATGGTAAGTGACTCCAGTAAGTCCAGGTATATGGCATGCTTTTCCTGTTTCATGGTGGGGGACCTATAACTAGCTATGATGTGGTAAGGGACTTTGCTTTTAGTTAATTGGACATAGAGTAGCTCGAGAAAGTTACTGTTTGACCAGTCTCGAGGTGTACTTATCCATACTGAAGATGGATACACCTCCTCCTTTGGTTCGTTCTTGCTCAGTTTGTGGTCTGAACATAATGAAGGCATTGCAGCCCTGCACAGCTGGGGTTCTTTCAGTGCCTTTGAACCATATCTTAGTGACTGCACAGATGTCAACATCTTCCAAAGTGAGGAGTGCTTTCAGGGAGTGCAGTTTCTTTTTAAGATTCCTAGTTTTAAGCAGCAGCACCTTGAGTTTATCTACAGAGGATTTTGTTATGTTGGGAAGTTGGTTATTTTGGCACTGCCTAAAAAGGCACAATATTGGTGGCTAATGCCTTTTCCGGTGTCTGAAAACCTAGAGGAGACAGGTGCACACCATCTCTGGCAAAGCAGTGTGGCCTGCTAAGCATGTCTTCCCAGGCTGACAGATATTGGATCCCCCTGGACTTGACACCTGAAGCTAAGGCAATTGTTAAAGTCAATCATTTTTTTGTTTGTATTGTGGCATCATCCTTGGAGAAGGTAGAATGCTGTTTAAGGCTAGGCTTATGCCTGCTTGTGACACAATCTGAGAGCTCAGTCATGCCTCTCTTCATATAGTCCAATTTGATACATTTCAAGTTATTACCTCCACATGGACTATGACAGAGTCATGCTGTTACTTGTGATGAAGTGACCCTGAGTGCTTGAGTGACTTGACGGACCTGGTACCTGACAGGCAACTATCCGCAACCCACTCCTTATCCAGCCTGTTGAGGGGAACAACTGCGTATCTCACTATGAAGTCACCTATGACCAGTACATTAGGTTTTGTGATGTTACACTTTATGAGCTCATTTGTTGAGGCACGATGTGTGTTATGTGTTGTGGTTGTTTTTTGTATTGTTATGTGTGTAAGTGGCTTCCACTTGAGGCCTCTGATCTTTTGGTAAGTTACTAGTGAGTATTTCTGCATACAGTATGTAGGTTTGTGTCATGTTCTAATTTAGTGTGGGAAGTGTGTACATGTGCTAGCAACCTGTTTGGCATTCAATTTGTCTGTATGTGACAGTTTGCTTCCAATTTCATAATGTAACTACAACTCTCACATGAAGTATTTGTTTCAGGAGTAAGTGGTTGTCAGTATACTTGAGACAATTGTTACATTGCCTCATGATGCTTATGTCTAGCAGGCTGGCCAGAGAGATGATGCAAAACTCCCCGTCCATGATAGCAGGCTCTTACTGTATGTTTTATTAGGGAAGGGGATTATTTAAATTGACAGGACTGTGCTAGTAGCGCCGAGACGACAAGAGGGACTTATACGTTGTGTAGGCTAAGGTTGATCAATAAGGCAACACTGCTCAGTGTGCAACTGAGTTGTTTCCAGAACAGCAGAAAAGTTTGGAAGGATTTCACTGACAACTGTTTAGGGAAAAACTGTGCTTCTAGGCTTTTCTGTCTATACAGGTCACTTCTTTCCACCGCTGTGCAAACAGCAGCACAGAGCAAATACGAGGCTTAAATACAAGCAAAGAGAAGCAAGTTTTAAACTAAATGCCAATCAGGAAAGTGCACAATAAGCATTCCACCAGTAATTCCAAACTCAGACAGGTTAGATCAGCACACTACTACCACAAGGGTGCAGAAAAACACCTTTTTTAATGTAGAATAGCTGGTAGCCTAAGTGTAACAAGACCACACAAACTACCTATGACTAACTAATACAATGCAATACAGTGCAATTAGCTACTTAAAGCAGCAGACAGTACAGTTCTTTTGAAATTGCTCAAGTACAGTCACAGTTTATAAAGAAGTACATACAATATTTAGAGAACTTTTGTGTGCTTCCCAGATTAGATAGACCAGGTAAACACCTACTGCTACTAGATGAATAATCCCAGTCCACCTAATGTAAAACCACAGTAAAGGAATGTCCGGAGTAAAATGCTATCACAAACTTAAAGATATGGATACAGCAGTGTACTTTAAACAACTTATAAAAGTGTGATTATTCAATAAAAGTACTTTGCTTTGTATAAATAAGCCAAGAGACACTCAGTTGTACAGAATTTATAAAGGCACTAAAAACAGGATAAGCTGATTAATAAGCCCTCCAGCCAATAAAATTACATGCAGAAATCTCAAGTATTTCCCTAGCCTAAACAGACCAGGCAGCCTCCAAGTGCAATAGATGAAATATCCACTGTCCTCATTATGTAAAAGCAAGTGTTAGCTAGAGAGTAAAAATATAACACTTTATCCAACAGCTCAATAGATAATGAATTCAGAGCAAGCAAATTAGTAGAACAGACAATAAGAGGAATAATGCACTTTTTCAATATAAGCACAAGGAAAGCCAAATAAACAATTCAAGATATCAACAGCAGCGTAAAAAGGGAGGATATTAAGTTCAATTTACAATAGGTGTGGGCAGCTTAAAATCACCAGGTTTAAAAAGCAGATCAACAAAGGGGAGGATGAGTAAGAAAAATAACTAGCAGGGAATCACCAGCAGTGCTTTTAGTTTATGCAGGTTTGAAATCCTTTCAGAAAAAGACCACGACTCAGAAATTCACTATGTATTTAAGTACTACTCAAGAAACAATTTAACCAATGAAAAAACTTGTGAATTGCGCAGGCTAGATAAATTGTCTATCTCTCCCATGGAACAAAAACACCAAGCCAAGCAGATTTCTTAAAACAGAAAAAATGGAGCAGCTAAAACAGGAAGAAGCTCTATTACTCACAGACAAAAAATGTAGGTTTACTTTCCTCACCCAGCAGGGAATCACCAGGAGAGTTTTTACTTTATGCAGGCTTGAAATCTTTTCAGAAAAAAAAGAAAAAGACCCTGAAATTCACTGTGAATTCAATTATCACTCAAGAAACAATTTAATCAATGAAAAAACATGTGAAAGGTGTAGCCTAGATAGTTTAAGTGTCTATCTCTCACATAGAACAAAAACAGCAAGCCAACCAGATGTCTTAAAACAGAAAACAAAATGGAGCAGGTAAAAGAGAAAGCAGCTCTATCACTCACAGGCAAAACAATGTAGGTTTACTTTCCTCACCCAGCAGGGCATCACCATCAGAGTTTTAAGTTTATGCAGGCTTGAAATCTTTTCAAAAAAAGACAAAGACCCAGAAAGTCACTATGTATTTAAGTGTCACTCAAGAAATGATTTAACCAATGAAAAAACATGTGGAATGTGTATCCTACATAACTTGTGTTTATCTCCCACACAGAACAAAAACAGCAGGCCAAGCAGATTTCTTAAAACAGAAAACAAAAGGGAGCAGGAAAAATAGAAAGCAGCTCTCTCACTTACAGGCAAAAAAATGTAGGTTACTTTCCTCACCCAGCAGGGAGTCACCAACAGTGCTTTTAGTTTATGCAGGCTTGAAATCTTTCCAAAGGGTAGCATGTTCATGTGTGTAGCATCTCCCTTATGCTGCACTGAAGTATCAGTATTGGAAAATTAATCCGAGCACCTAGAGTGTGAATAGAAGCCTCAAATGTCTGATCTTCCAGCACCAAAGGCTGGTATGTATGTTTTTGAGTACGGTCATTATCTTTGTTTTTTGTCTTTTTTTTTTTTTTAAATTATTGACATTACCTGATTTGGGTCTATATCAGAACATCGAAGTATTAAAACTTTGAATGTTCTGATATCGAACAATATTCAGTGAACGCTAAGAATAGTGAAGCTGCAGAACAGCGAATTCTTTCCTCGGGAAAGAATTCGGTTGGCCATTTTTGTGGCTTCGCTATTCTTAGCACTGTGATGGAAAGTTACGGGTTGGGTTCAGGTAAGTGTGTGATTGTTTGTACATTAGGGTTAGGGGTGGGTTAAGTAAGTTAGGGTTAGGGCGCGGGTTAGGCATGTGTGTGATAGTGACAGACTTTAGGGTTAGGGGTGGTTTAAGTGAGTTAGGGTTAGGGCGCAGGTTAGGTGAGTGTGCGATAGTGACGGACCTTAGGCTTAGGGTTTGGATTAAGGTAAGTGGGTAGATAGTAGTGTATGTTTAGTTTAGTGTAGCATTAGATGTAGGAATTTAAGTGTATGTGTGTGGTTGCTTTTTGTTTGATGTGCTTGTCTTGTGTGTATGTGTTTTGGAGCAGCAAATTTTTTCCATGGGAAAAAAATTGCTGTTCTGACTGTTCAATATTTTCACGTTTAGATGTTTTGGGGCCGATGAAATAGTGTTTGCTATTTTCATCTTTTGATAACGTGATATCAATGCTCTGATTTAACTACATTTTCTGTAGCTAACTAATGACTGACTACCTTTCATCATATAAAAAAAGCACAGCTGTGACCTGCCATTTAACTCCAATGTGACATCTACAGTCTCTGTTATTAGAGCAGATTCTCCAGTGTATGTCCTCAAAATTATTTTAATGGGTTTGAGAGGGTCATGATGAAAAATCTTTGTTTGTATATAGTTTTGTGGATTAAAGAAACTGCTGTTTTTAGCATAAATATCCACTTGTACTGGCTGACGTTATACAAAGGGTTCATCTAGTGAATATGTGAGCTGCTGGTCACAGATAAGAAATGAAAGAACTTCTGCTACTGTTGTCATCCTGGTCCTGCTAAACAGTATGTATTGCTTTCTTCTTAATATGTCACAGTGTACTTTTTTTTTCATTTGTACCCATTTTATTAGCTGTCTCTTTTGTGGTCCCAATCCATGCTCACTGTGTCCTTTATTCCACACTATCAGTCAGTATTCCAATGCACTGTGTTTCAGTTTTCCACAATAGTACCATTATTGCTTTTCCACTGTTCTGGGCTTCTTCTCAGAGGACATCTTGTATTCTGTGCCTGTTGTAGTCATATGTTTGACTTATTTATTCACAGATTTAATTTATACTACATTTCCAAAAGCCTTTTCCTAAGTTAGGTTCACGTTAGTCAATAAGTACTTCTGTACTGTTTCACTACGGAGGTCACATATTAATTTGTGCCAAATCATGTAATTTAAAGCAATCTTCAGTAAGATGGTTTAGAACTACAGAAGAATAGGTTATGGTTTCACTGTAGTCTTGTTTCATCTTATAAAAACTGTATTGGGTAGCCAACTGACTCACTGACCGGACACATACTGTTAAAGTGGGTAACTTCACCTCTAGGAAAAGATCAGTCACCAGTGGCGTACCACAAGGTTCTGTGCTGGGATCCCTACTGTTCAGAATTTATTTCTCAGATGTCTAGGCAAACTTGGATGGCCTGTGGCTGACCAAGTTCATAGGGTCATAGGTATGTACTAGGCTATCGGCCCAAGGGCCTATGCAAGCCTAGCCAACAAGGTTCCCTGGCTTTCACCACCCAAGAAGGTTATTTACATGTGCCCCTGTCAAACAGGGCCACAGAAGTGATTCCCGGGGTGAATTTGCTATTTCCCATCCACTCATCAAGCTTTTTCTTCAAGAGTGCTAGTGAGTAATTCTGCTTGACATACATAGGTAGCTTGTTCTAGAGTATGGGAAGTCTCTGAGCAGGAATCTATCCCTCTAACATGTTCTGTTTATTGTGGTGACAAGGTTTAGGTCTCTAGAGCATGTAGCTTGGAGGGATTGGGATTTCTTTAGATGTAGCATGTCCAACAGCTCTGGGTTTGACATAGCTTTGTATGTTAGGCAGAGTAGGTGCTATACTATGGAGTAAAACTGGAGTTTTTTGAGATGGTCAACATAGGACATCTGTTTGAGTCCCATAATCCTGTTTGTGAGGTATTTTTGTGGCCTTTCCAGCTGTTGCAGATGTCTTGTGAGGTACATTACAAAAGGGGTATTGTGCTTAATAATGGGTCTAATGAGAGCCGAGGAGAGGGGAACAATTACCTCTTTTTTTCCTGGATGAGAACCCTTTTATGATGAGGTGTGCCATGTAGAATGATTTCCTGACTACTGTGGTGATGTGATTATCAAAGGAGAGGCTACTGTCCACTTGAGTCCCGAGTTCTCTTATCACACCTTCGGCATTAAGTGGAATGCTGCCTATGTGGTAGTTCATGGGTGCAGAGTTTTTACCAAAGGGGATGACAATGCACTTTTTGGTGTTGAGCTTGAGGCCATGGCTCTGACACCAGGCATCAGTCTCATTGAGGCCCTTCTGTAGGATATCCATGTTGTTTGGGGACTCGGCTATGGCATCTAATTTGCAGCCATCTGTGAACTTCATCAGCCAGGGGCCCTATGTGTTAGCTCCCACTTCAGAGAAGTAGATCCCAAACAGGAGAAAACCCAAGACTGAACCCTGTGGTACTCCACTCAAGCCCAGATTTGAAGTCAGATTTGTAGTCTGCAACTTTTAGTGTGTGGGTTCTGTCAGTGAGCCAGTTGGCAACCCATCTTGTGATGTATGGATTTACACCCAATTTGGTGAGTTTATCTATGATTCCAGAATGGGGAATGGTGTCAAAAGTCTTGGCAAAGTCAAGATAGGCTGTGTGAATTGCCTTACCCTCATCCATGGCTTTGGTGACTGTTTCAAAGAAGTTGATCAGGTTCAGGAGACAGGATATGCCCTTCACAAACCCAAACTGGGTGGGGTCCAGAGTTTGGAGGTTATCAATGTCTTTATTTATGAGTTCCATGATGATACATTCCATGGCCTTGCAAACCAGGCTCATCAGGCTAATAGGGCGATAGTTCCCAGGGTCCATGGGGGTTCCCCCTTTGTGGATAGGTATAACCATTGCTGTGTGCCATTCAGTGGGTACAAAGCCTGTCATGAGGCTATGATTGAACGTGATGCTTAGGTGGGGGGGCCAGTTCATTTTAAAGTTTGTGTAGAATGCAGCTAGAGATGTTATCCGGTCCCATGGTGCTGTGTTCTTGGCTTTGGAGAGTGCAGTTTTCACCTGCTCAGTTGTGATTGCAGGGGTACTGCATTCTTCCAGTATGGGTATGGGCCCTTTAAGGGGGGGGAGTTAGCACTGAACCTATCAGCCAGGATGTTGGTGATATCAGTTGATTCTGTAATTTCCATCCCATTGTGCTGTAATTCAGAGCAGAGCTGGGTGTTGCCATTGAGATTCTTGACATAGCTATAGAATGCTTTGTGGTTGTCCTTAGAGTCAGTAGCAATCTTGTTTTCATAGATGGCTTTGGAGGATTTCATGAGGGATCTCAGCTTCTTACTGAGGCTGACTAGGGAGCTCCTCCACTCATGGGATTTTACTCTCTTCTGCAACAGTTTCTTCCTTCTGTTGTAGAGTTTGTTTATAGCAGGGGACCACCAGATTGGCTTCCTTTTTTTGGAGGACTGCGTCTTGGTTCTGTTATGGATAGCACAATCTATGCACTCATGTAAGTGCTTATAGAGTGCATTTGTATAAGATTTGGCCATCGTAACTGTATTGTCCATCTGCATGGGTGTCAGAAAGTTGGCCACTTCTGTCTTAAAAAGCATGAAGTTGGCTTTGGAGAAATTGTTTACAGTGGTTTCCTTATTGGGGGTGGGATGTGGATATCTATGATGATTAGCTTATGGTCAGATCTGACCAATGAGGAGTTGACTTCAGGTGTGGAACACCGGTCACTCATGTTAGTAATGACTAGCTTTAGGATATTATTGCCCTGGTAGGGGTGTGGATAAGTTGATTCAGGACATTGGAGTTTATGAATTCTAGAAAGTGTTGAGTGATGGAGTTGGTTTATGAGTAGTTTTCCCAGTTAATGGTGGGGTAATTGAAATCGCTTGGTTGAACCCTAATATTTTCTAGTATATCAAGAAAAGAGGAGGGGGAATCCTGGGGCATGGTAGGTGATCTGTAGCAAGCTACAATATGGATTGTATTTTTTCCCCAGAGTTAGTTGCACTTGGATAATTTTGGATGCATTATGTTCGGCAACTAGCCTGGAGGTGTAGTTATCCTTAATGAATACAGACACACCTCCGCCCTTGGTGTTCTGGTCCTGGTTAGATGGCCGAAAGGTATGGTATGAGTTATATCCTGGTAATGCAGGGGTACTCTCAGGAGCCTTGAACCAGATTTCAGTCACTGCACCGATATTGATGTTCTCCATTTTAAGGAGTACCTCGAGTGAGTGCATTTTGAGGCTTAGACTTCAAGCATTGAGTAGCAATACCCTCAGTTTTGGCTTGCCTGTATCTATTACAGTGGTGGGTTTGTCATTTAAACCTTGCCTAAAAAAGGCACTATAGGGATGGCAAGAGCCTTAGCCAGTATCCACAATCCTAGGGGTGACAAGTGCAGGCCATCTCTGGCAAAGCATTGTGGCCTGTCGACCATGTCGTCCCAGGCAGACAGATACTGGATCCCCTTAGAATGACACCAGAAGCTTAGACATTTATTGAAGTCAGTCATTTTGTCCTTGTACTGCGGTATCATTCTGGGTGAAGGTAGGATGCTACTCAGGGCTAGGGTCATACCTGCCTGGATTACAAGATTGGAAAGTTCCTCCATGTCTCTTTTCATGTAGTCCAGGAGGCATGTCTCAGGTCATTCACACCAACATGGACAATGACGGAGTCATATTTGTACTTGTTGTGCAGTGATCCAAGTGCGTGGGTTATGTGGCAGATCCTGGCACCCGACAGGCAGCTAACAGTAACCTTCTCCTTGTCTATTCTGGTGAGTGGAACATCAGTGTGCTTGACTATAGAGTCAGCTATGACTAATGTGTTAGGTATGTTGTTTTGCCTTATGGGCTGGGTTTGAGTGGCACACTGAGTCTGTGTGTTGTGTCTTTTGGGTTGTGATGAGGGGTGGTGGTTGCTTGTGTTTCTGCTTTGGAGGTCTCTGTTGCTTGGGCAGATTCTTATTGAGAGCCTCCAAGAATGTTTTTGTGTATCTATATATGGGTCTTGGTGGTGTAGGTATAGTGGGACTATGTGATGAGTGTGGTGTGGAGCAAGTGTTTACCTTCCCCTCCTGACTGACAAGTTCGGTCTTGGGTTGAGAGAGCTTTGCCTCCAGTTTGGCTACACAAATAAATCTCTCACAGGTTGTAGTGTTGGGTGGTAGGAGGAGAGGGTTGTCAGTGTACATGAGGCAATTGCTACATTGCCCCAAGATGCCCAGATTCATCAGGTAGACAGGAAAGAACACCAGGAGCTGTCCCTTGGACATGCCTGGGTAATCACTTTTTCCTCTAGACAAGTGAGGGAAGTAAGTACTAGAGCGGTTTCCTCAAAGTAACTTGAGGAAGATAAGTAAAAAAAAAAAAACTGTTAACCACTAGGTAATGATATAGTATACTAAAAAGGATCCAACGCGTCACTGAAGACAAAAACACAGGTTTATTGCAAGTAAACGTAAAGCGCTTTTCGTCGCTCAATGTTTGAGCAACTTCCTCAGACATTCAAACCTTAATTAATTTACATATTTATACTCTCACGTCACTAACATCATTAACAAGAGTATCAATTAACAGGTTAAACAAGTTAATAAACAAATAAAATACACACCCCCCAACTATTAGCAGCAAAAAAGTCTATGTATGTATATATAACAAAACAAAGTATTATATGCTTATGTACCATGAAATAAATATATGTGTATACAAATACATAAAATACTTAAAAACCACTTCTATGTTAATAAAACTAAGTCAGTTTCCAGAACATAACGCTGAAATAATTTGATATAGAAACAGCCGACAACTCGTACAAGATGAATTTAAAATTACTACTAGTTGTTAAATATGATTTAAATAAATCAGTGTATTGGTCAAAATCAGATTGGTCCTATAAGTCAAAAAGCAGAGTCTCAAATTATATTACATAATTATATTGTATATGTGTATATATATTATAAAATAATAGTGTTAGGTATCATTAAATAAAAAATAATTAAAAACTATAATGTAAATACCTACGTGTACCTAAACTTCTCAAATTAAAATAGTAAAAGGAAGTATCTTAACTAGTGACTGGACACAGTTCAAAACCTATTAAGAACAGTAGTTAAAAAATACAGAAACAAAACTCAAAAATGCTACTCAAGGAAAGCCACTGGATACAGAAGTAACTAATAAGTGTCTGGAAAAATTTAAAACAATAAAGGAAATAAGGAAATAAATGTAAATAAATATTTCATACAAAACAAAAATCTGAATAAAGTTAATATAAAAAACAAGTGTGTCTAAGTAGATACTTAGTACACTTAATTTCTATTCAGACTTCTTAGTTTAAGTAGGCAGCCTATATTGCAATGGTCATTTAAGCCTGGATAACAAAAGGCGTTAGTACGCCATTGCCAAGTAAGTTCTCGCTCTTCTAACAATAAATTATATGGCCCACCTCTGATGTTTGTCTGAATTTGGTCCAATGCTGTAAATTTGAAACTGTGCCCTGGGTTAATGGATATGTGTTTAACTAAAGCGTTTTCCGCTTTGTTGTTCTGTATGGCATATGTATGTTCATAAACTCTTTCTTTAAACTGTCTTTCAGTCTTTCCTATATAGAAAGCTGAACAAATTGTGCATGAGGCCACATACACTATTAGTTTAGAACAACAGTTTAGTTTGTGTCTAATTCCATACTTCTTGTTGTTAATAGTTACACATTCTCCACTGTACATATATTTACACATACTACAATTTTCACAAATTTTCATTCCCTTCTTTCTACTAAAATTATTAGTGGGATTATTTTCCAAAATATTTTTCAAATTATAGCCTCTTCTGTAAACAACTCTAGGGTATTCAACAAGCTTGTTAGAAATACTCTTGTCTTGTTGAATTAATGACCAGTTTTTAAATAGCAATTTTTTGATAAGCTCACTGTCCATATTAAAGGTAGTAATGAAACTAAGTTTAAACTCGTTACTTAGTTGTATTTTGCTGTCAAAAGTATCTGTCTCCTCTAAAGAGTGCAATTGATAATCTACTGTTGTTAAATGTATACTCTGACCAGAAGACTGGTTTAAAATGGGAACAATAGTACCATTAAGTCTTTTAAATCTCACTTCGTGGACTATTTCTTCTAAAAACTCAGTAGGATAACCTCTCTCACTAAAAAAATTAGTGAGTAATTCACATTCAAAATCAAAATCTTTACTATAAGTGGTCATACGGGCTGCTCGTATCAATTGGCCCTTAACTATAGACTTTTTCTGTGAAATCGGATGAAGACTAGTGAAATGCAAGTAAG
Source organism: Protopterus annectens (assembly GCF_019279795.1). Lineage (NCBI taxonomy): Eukaryota > Metazoa > Chordata > Ceratodontiformes > Protopteridae > Protopterus > Protopterus annectens. The sequence continues at coordinate 325,524,093 of NC_056738.1, forward strand.
AATTGCAGTAAGTTTCTTTTCTATGTATTCTAGAAAAGTACTGGTTGTTAACAAGGTCCTTAGATAAATTCACGTCCAAATAATCAATAGAGTATAATTGAAAATTGGAAGTGAATTTAAAAAAGTCCGTAGTATTGTTAAGAAAGTTTAATAACTTGTCTGCTTTTCTTTGGTCACCTTCAAAAAGAATGAAAATATCATCCAGGAAGCGGGTATAGTATTTAATGGAAGAAGTCCATACATTGTTGTTAAAAATAAACTGATGTTCCCAGTATGCCATAACTGTATTCGCTAAACTGGCCCCACATGGCGACCCCATTGCAACGCCACATTTTTGTAAATACAATTTATCATTAAAAGTGAAAAAATTATTAGTCAAAATGATGTCAATTAAAGTTGTTACTGTGAATATTTCATTAGTTGAAGCTCCTTTCTTGTTGAGAAATAAGTTAACCCACTCTATAGCCTCTAAATGAGGAATTGACGTATATAAGTCAATAACGTCAATAGTGACGAAGTTATGGTCTTCATTATATGTTATACTATCAAAATTCCTCAAAAATGACCATGAATCTTTACAAATTTGAACTTCAGTCACTAAGTATTTTTTTAGAATGTTGTCCACTAGTTTAGCTGATGCATACGTTATAGAGTCTCGCCCATCTATAAGTGGTCTAAATGGGGGGTTAGAAATATTTTTATGTATTTTAGGTGTTGCAAACATAATTGGGATCTTGGGCTAGTTAGTAGAAATATAATGGTAACTGTTTAAATCAATGTAACCATCCATAAATAAGTCACTGTAGTAACTTTTAATCATTCTATATGCGGTGTTTAGCTCATTTAAGGATACTTCCTTATATGTATCATTTGCCAAAATGTTTTCAACTCTGTCAATGTAATCAAAGTTATCAAATAAAGTAATTCCCCCGCCTTTGTCTGGTTTAATAGCTCTAATGTTAAGTGTTTTAAAAGTAGATAAGGCTGCATGTTCTTCCTTACTGATGTTTCTTCTCTGCCTAATGTTCCTGTAAATTCCAGTATGTGAACTATCACTAATACTACGCAGGTCTAGTTCCATAATTTGTTCAAATGTAGACAAAGTAGGATGTAACATGGGGTTATATTCACTAACTACTTTAAGTGGTTGGTTAACTGATGGAGAATGTTCTAAAAGAATACTAAGGTTAAGTTTCCTAACAAATAATTTAATGTCCTTAATACATTATACCAGGTCCATGCTTTTAGCAGGTACAAAAGATTGTCCCCTAGAAAAGAGTTCAGCCAAAGAAGGTTCAATATTAATACATGAAAAATTGTAAATCACAAAATCCCCTGCTTTGTTGTAAATAATCGCAGGGGTTGTCGCTTCTTGATTTATCTCTTCGGTCTGTTGGTTGGACCAAATTGGTTTTTTGGTTGTTGTTGGTGGAAATTCTGCTGGTTATTGTGATTGTAATTGTTAACATAATGTCTCTTAGGGATAGCGCTCGAATTCTGGTTGTCATAGTTATTACCCTGATTAGTTGAACAAGTCACTTGGCCACTCTGGTAGCCCCTATTGGGTGTAAATTGTCTTCCGTTTCTTAAACGGCCAGCCCAGGTGTTGTTGTTTCTATTATTAGGTCTATCCGTCGAAGTCCTTATGTCAGGTTTGAGGCTGGACTCTTGTTTATCAATAAATGTCTCTAAAATGCCAGTATCGTTGACGGAAATGTCAGTAGAAGCATTTTGAAACCCTGGTGGTTTAGGGTATGCTTTTCCATGGTCATACGCAAGTCTGTCTCTATTAAGTTTTTTATTTTTAGTAAACTTTAACTTGTTTAAAAGTTGGTCAATAGATGAAAAGATTCTATCATAATCAAATTTATATCTGATAAATTCTATGTGGTTCGTAATCAAGCTGTTCAATGCGTCAACTTCTTTACAAAGTTCCGTTATTTGAAGTCTGTAGTGTTTAGTCATACACTCCATAAGCGCAAAACCTTGTTCATTGAATAAATTCATTAACTCAAGGTGAAACAAAGAATTAGTAAGCAGTCAAGTTGGGTAGACATGGTGCCTTAAGCCTTTAGGCACTATCCGCAGTCTACAACACTCTTGGAAGTAATTAACTTCCAGCTGGAGTTTTTTGATTTTCAACAATTTAACATCTAAGAGTTTCAGGTTGTTTGTGAATTCTTTCTCACTCACCTCTTGAATGTCTGCGTTGGGAGCCGGTTGCTCCGTACTATTCTGATGGTTAAAGTTAAGGTTGTAGGTGTTATTAATCCAGTCCTTGAAAACGGGAGCTCCAATAAGCCCTCCAACGCCGTTCGAACTAGTTTGCCCATGTGAAGCAGTATCAGAGGTGGGATTAAGGATGTTGTTGTTGGTAGAGTGAAACTGGTTATTTTGCTCACTAGAAGCAGAGCTGCTTGTATTAGGAAACAAGGGTTGCGTTTCGTTGGTATTAACTTGTGAAAGGTTCAGCGTACTAGGAATGTTAGCCGCAGTTAGCGTAAGTGGTGTACGTTGTCCTAGAGGGATGGAGTCAGACAGGTTGCCGGCTTCAAGTAGTTGTGAGTTAATAGAGTCAGCTGCACCAAGTTGGGAGTCAAGACGAGACGAAAGCTTGTCGACCCTCTCCGTAAGAGCCAAAATCAGAGCTGTTAAGTTCGTGTCATCATCACAAGGAGATTTTTTTCTCGTAAAATTTTGAGAAGGAGGAATTACTTCCTCGTCTTCACTGTGACCGTTAGATGCCATAAAACCACGGAAGACAAACTCAGTACTAAAGACAAACCAAGTATACTAAAAAGGATCCAACGCGTCACTGAAGACAAAAACACAGGTTTATTGCAAGTAAACGTAAAGCGCTTTTCGTCGCTCAATGTTTGAGCAACTTCCTCAGACATTCAAACCTTAATAAATTTACATATTTATACTCTCACGTCACTAACATCATTAACAAGAGTATCAATTAACAGGTTAAACAAGTTAATAAACAAATAAAATACACACCCCCCAACTATTAGCAGCAAAAAAGTCTATGTATGTATATATAACAAAACAAAGTATTATATGCTTATGTACCATGAAATAAATATATGTGTATACAAATACATAAAATACTTAAAAACCACTTTTATGTTAATAAAACTAAGTCAGTTTCCAGAACATAACGCTGAAATAATTTGATATAGAAACAGCCGACAACTCGTACAAGATGAATTTAAAATTACTACTAGTTGCTAAATATGATTTAAATAAATCAGTGTATTGGTCAAAATCAGATTGGTCCTATAAGTCAAAAAGCAGAGTCTCAAATTATATTACATAATTATATTGTATATGTGTATATATGTTATTATAAAATAATAGTGTTAGGTATCATTAAATAAAAAATAATTAAAAACTATAATGTAAATACCTACGTGTACCTAAACTTCTCAAATTAAAATAGTAAAAGGAAGTATCTTAACTAGTGACTGGACACAGTTCAAAACCTATTAAGAACAGTAGTTAAAAAATACAGAAACAAAACTCAAAAATGCTACTCAAGGAAAGCCACTGGATACAGAAGTAACTAATAAGTGTCTGGAAAATTTTAAAACAATAAAGGAAATAAGGAAATAAATGTAAATAAATATTTCATACAAAACAAAAATCTGAATAAAGTTAATATAAAAAACAAGTGTGTCTAAGTAGATACTTAGTACACTTAATTTCTATTCAGACTTCTTAGTTTAAGTAGGCAGCCTATATTGAGTCTGTGTGTTGTGTCTTTTGGGTTGTGATGAGGGGTGGTGGTTGCTTGTGTTTCTGCTTTGGAGGTCTCTGTTGCTTGGGCAGATTCTTATTGAGAGCCTCCAAGAATGTTTTTTGTGTATCTATATATGGGTCTTGGTGGTGTAGGTATAGTGGGACTATGTGATGAGTGTGGTGTGGAGCAAGTGTTTACCTTCCCCTCCTGACTGACAAGTTCGGTCTTGGGTTGAGAGAGCTTTGCCTCCAGTTTGGCTACACAAATAAATCTCTCACAGGTTGTAGTGTTGGGTGGTAGGAGGAGAGGGTTGTCAGTGTACATGAGGCAATTGCTACATTGCCCCAAGATGCCCAGATTCATCAGGTAGACAGGAAAGAACACCAGGAGCTGTCCCTTGGACATGCCTGGGTAATCACTCTAGACAAGTGAGGGAAGTAAGTACTAGAGCGGTTTCCTCAAAGTAACTTGAGGAAGATAAGTAAAAAAAAAAAAAACTGTTAACCACTAGGTAATGAGAAAGGTTGAGTGACAAGTGCAAACTGGAAGCAATTACTGACTCACCCAAAGATGTTAATATACTGCAGACAGGGTTAATGCAAGCAAATGATTGGTGCCAAAGCCATGGATTAAAGCTAAATGCAAAAAATGCATTATTATTCCTTTTGGAAAAGCTGACATCCCTGCTAATTACATTATAGACAGCACCCCCCCTCCCAAAGTGTAAACCCAGTGGTACATGATCTGGCTACTCAGGCTGAGAGCAACCTGAACTTTGACCACCATGTATACATAGTAGTAAGGAAATCCTTCTATATGGCACATCTTATAAACAGAGGCATCACATTTAGATATATGGATGTTATAATTCCATTATACCTGGATCTCATCAGACCAATAATTGAGTACAATGCTCCCTTTTGCATGTACCTCACCAGGCACCTGCAACAACTAGATAGACCACAGAGGTTTGTCACTAAGAAATTACAGTGTACACAAAACAAGTCTTATTCAGAAAGACTGAAAGCACTGTCACTATATTCTGTCTTCTACAGGTTGCCAAGGGGTGACCTGTAACTGGCTTACAGGGCAGTCTCTGACCTAGCCCTGATGGAAATGCTACACATTTGTAAATCAAACTGCACGAGGGTCACTCATTCCAGGAATCTTAACCTAGCCTCTGATATGAACAGGTCATGTTGGAGAGATAGATACATCTCCCAGAGACTACCACTTCTCTGGGACAAGCTTCCAATTCACACAAAACAGAACCCCTCCCCAACCCTTTTCAAATGCAACCTAGATCAATGGATGGATGACCACAGATTCACTCCTGGGGTGGCACCCATGTCCCTCCTGGACAGAGGAAGCCAGTATCAACTACCATAGACACTTATCTCTGCAAACTTTACTCACCTAACCACCGACAATTGGGGCAACTTGGTAAAAATATGGCTAGGCTTGTAAGGGCTCCAGGGCCGTTAGCCTAGTAACCTTCTATGATCCTATGAACCTATGCTAAACCAAAGTCCCATCTGCCTAAGTTGGTGATAGCACAGGTGGATATAAAAGATCCCATGCCACTTATCATAACAAGTAGGGGAAACTTCCCAGTGCCCTGGAAAATATTCCCCTAGTCAGTATAAATACTACCTTAGGTCTCCTATGCAAAGCGGCCATTGACCTAGTCAGACTAACACTGTCATCAAAGCATAACTAAAATAAAATAAATGCTGCTGTTTTAGAAGGAAAACTTGGAAACGTGAAACAGATCACTACGGAAATTAATGTCAAGCCTGGCAGTCAATCAACATGCCTGATGGTCAAAACTGTACCAAATGCAACATGCCTGAAGATTAGATCTGTGCCTTGTGTTGTAAGGCCCAAATCGAAACTGACTTGGACCACCTCATCTAGGCAGAAGTCCAACAGCCTTTTACTCATAATGAATGGGTCAGACCCATTGTTCCAGTTCTTAAGAAGGATCATATTAGGATCTGTGGGGATTTCAACATTACAATAAACTTTCTAGTATGCACAGAGCAATAGTCTCCTCACATACAAGACATTTTGCATGTTTGTCTGAAAGGCAGAAATTTGTGCCAATCCTACCTAGAAATGCACAATGACAAAATGCTACAGGAATTGATGACAACATTAATGCACAAGGGACTTTCTCAGCACTGCTGTTTGCATTTTGACATTATTTTGAAAACAGTTTTATTCCAAAGGGCAATGGACCAAATGTGAGTAGATAGCCAAGAGTGCAGTGTTACATGGATAATATTTAGGATAACATACAAATGATGCAAGAAACGGATATCAATACTGCAACTGCATCTAGATGCAGCTTTGTAGAGGATAGGTGTGTTATGACTTAGGTTTATAGACAGATGTGACATTTTTAAGCCTGCTGTTTAATATTTGGTGATGAGATTGATGACTAAAGCCCCATTAGAAATGAAGACCATTTTGGAGATTCCTGCATCTTAAAAAGTGTGCCAGCTTTGCTCTTTCTTAAGACTGCTTAATGACTGTGGAATGTTAATTCCCTAAGTGACAACAGCTTTGAGACACCTATAAAAGCTCTTTAGTAGTAAAATAAAAAAAATGAAAGTGGACATAAGATTGTAATGCTGCATTTCACAAGACTAAGACTTCACTGTTAAATTCTGAGGTCTTAACACATTCTTGCTTTTCTAATTTTGAAAAATGTGCATCATACCTCTCCTTATGGAGTAGAGGCTTTAATGTGTCACATGATACCATCAGGTGAAAAAATGGCATTGCTTTTGCATCACAAATTTTAAGTGCAACAGAAACATATTACGCCTACATAAAATAAAACCACTGAAAATCACAATCAGTGCCTATTTCAATGTAAGCTGACACTCCTTGTAGACAATTGTTTCCACTTATCTGTTTGTGGACCTTTGCCTTCTATTATCAACTTGTGATATATAGCCATTTCTTCATTGGATACAAGCAGAATGTAGCTGTGAAGGCTGCCAGCCTAGCCAGATAGAATTTTATAGATAATTATATCATTTGTAAATATTAATGTAAGGCACAGGCTTGTTGTTTTAAATGGAAAAGAAAATGTTGTAAGGAAGCTAAGTCAAGCATTTTATGACTGTCTTGGATCTTTAAAGTTGGCTCCAGCCTGTCTAGATGAAGACATTCTTTCTATTGTTTTAACCAAGAGTTAAATTGCTAGATTTAAACATGTAAATGCATTTTTATTGCTCTGCTTCCTGACCAGCTGCAACATAACACAAGGAGATGTTAAGAATGTAAATGTAGTTTCTGTGAGCCTGGGAACCCAGGGAAGTGTGAAGAATGATGTAATGGGAACCAGGAATGTGATTTTAAAAACAGACAGAATCAGAGAGAATTAGACATTTTTGTCTTGACCATCCAACTCATCAGCACTCTGCCTGTTCTATATGTAAGTTATCTTAGACTTGTGTTTTCTCTTAGAAATAGCTAGAAACTAGAAAGATTAGACTGTCTTTTCTGTGATGTCAGAACTGTACTACTGAATTATTTTAAGCATTTCTCTGTGATCTCTGAACTCTTGACTAGCGCTGTGTAGTAAGACTTATTGTCTTGTATTTTTATTATTTATTAGTAAATATTTTAAAACCTTTCAACTGTTGCTGTTTTGTGTAGAGATAATTTAAGCTCTTAAGAGTACTTGCATGGCTTTGGTAAAATTGTACAAAGCCACTCCTATAGCTTTAGCCCTGGGCAATACTACCAATTGGATAATAATATTGCACAGTAATAATTGGACACCCTTTTAAGGGCCTTTGAGTAGCTGATAAATATTAGCTGGGTGGTGGCACTGATTTCTACCATATAGTCTGGGTAAAAGAGGCACAGCTGGAGAACTTGTGCCAGCCTTCCCCAGAAGTGTCTGTGTGGTTGTATAAACTCTTATCTCAAAGTGTGTGTGTGTGTGTGTGTGTGTGTGTGTGTGTGTGTGTGTGTGCGCGTGTGTGTGAGCTAGCTACTTGGGCAGGGACACGAAGCACTGGTTGGACAGAGAGGGTGCTGGAGATTTTAGCTTGCCCAGCTGGCTGAGATCTGGACCCTATAGCTGTGCCAGTGGGGAGTCTTATTGGGCACCTGGAGAGCAAGGGAGTGACCAGCCCTGGACTGACTGTGATCTCTGTGTGCTCTTAGGGGAAATTGCACTTTACTGTGTGTATTTGTTATCCTTTCCTCCTATATGAGATGCCCCTCACTGGTGTAAGTGGTGAGGATTGAGGCTCTTTGATTGCTGGGCCAGGGCACTGGTGTCGCATACTAATTTTTTGGCAGTGGTGGGATATCCATATCACATATTAATTGGTGGCAAATACTAATTGGCTTGTAGTGGTGTAGGTAGAGTGAATTCCTGTAGCTTGTGTACAGTGAGCTTTGAAGGTGTTTTGTACTCTAAATCAGCCATGCAGTGAATACTCAAGAGTTCAGATCACAATTGTTTTATTTCTTTTGTTAGCTTAGTTAGTCAGGGTGAGCTGGCAGCATGTCAGTAGAGGAGTATGGAAAGCTGACAAGGAGCCAGCTGGCAGAGATGTGCCAGGATAGGGGACTGGTGAATGGAAACCTGACTAAGGCAGACCTGATTGCAGCCTTGGTTACAGCTGCATCAGAAAACAGCAACCAGGAGGACAATCAGACTGGCAGTGGAGATATAATACCCTCGGAGAATGAAAATCTCAAACTTTCTGCAGAGGACTTAAAAATCCATCTGGAGCTAAAGAGACTTGAGTTGCAGGCTAGGCGTGTGGAAATAGAAGCAATTGAGAGACTGAGGCATCTAGGGAGTGAGGAAAATGACAAACTGCTATGCCTGGAAGCTGAGGAAAAGGCGAGACAGAGGCAGCATGAGAAGGAGATGCTGACTCTTCGCCAGAGTCATGGAGGTAATGGAGAACCCAGAAGCACAACAGGTCAGTAAATTTCTTCCGCAGTTTAAAGAGGGAGATAATTTTGATAGTTTCATTCATATGTTGGAAAGGGTATGCAAACAGTATAGTGTTGGCCAAAGGCTCTGGGTATGGTTCCTGACCCCCTTACTCCATGGTAAAGCTGTAATTGTATTGTCAAAAATGTCTGATGTTGCATGTTTTGATTATACTACTGTTGAAAAGCATTTGTTAGAATTGTTTAAGCTAACACCTGAAACATACAGGAAAAAGTTTTGTGAGCATAGACACAAGGCAGATGGAAGTGTGTGTGAATACGTTGCTAAACTGAGCACTTATTTCCATAGGTGGGTGAGTGGGTCAGCTCACCACCTTTAAAGTGCTGGCAGAACTTTTGGTGAGGAACAAGCCCTTAGCAAATTGCCTAAGGACTTGAGGATCTGGTTAGCTGATAGACAATGTGCTACTTCAGATGGGTTGGGGAAGAAGGCAGATCTACACCTGGCAAGCAGGGCAGCCCTGCACCGGAAAGGGACCCCCAGTATTGCTCATGGGTCTAAAGGAACCCAGGGTGGGCAGCACAGACTGCCCCAACAGAATCTTCCAATAGCAGGGGAAGCTACTAGTCCAGGTACACGTCCAGGAGCTAGGGTTAAATGTTTTGAATGCAACCAGTGGAGCCATGTGGCATTCAGGTGTCCATGGAAGCAAGGTGGGGAACAAAAGGTGAGAGTGCCAGTAAGTGGGAAAAACAAAATGCCAACAATAATAGGTTGTCTTGAGACAACAGGGGTACTAAACTACCATCCTGCAGATGTCCTGATAGGGAAGGATTTGGATGAGGCAGTACCATGTGCTTATGCAGTTATACGCAGTCAGGCTAGGAGACAAGCATGTGGGTCTGGTAGCCTGGGGGATGCCCAGACAGACTGCATACTTGCAGCCAGGACTGGTGAGGTGGTTAGAGGTAAGTAGTAGTACCCAGGCTGACAGTGAGGCACCACTGTCAGAGGATGCCAGACGTCCCGTGGAAGGGGAGCTGGGAAGGGTTGCAAGGAGAGATTTGAGACAGGCTCAGCTCTTAGACCCTGCATTGCAAGGCCTGAGGCAGGTAGCTAGGGAAGTACCTGATTCTCAAGGAAAGGGGGAATCTGTATACTAGGACAAAGGGTTACTATACAGAGAGTGGACTCCTGAGGGAGGGCTAGAAGGTGAGAGAATACAGCAGTTGAAAGTGCCTAGAGCCTACCATCTGGCACTTCTAACCATAGCCCATGATATTCCCTTTGCAGGTCATATGGAGATTTTAGCTTGCCCAGCTGGCTAAAATCAAGACCCTATAGCTGTTCCAGTGGGGAGTCTTATTGGTGACCTGGAGAGCAAGGGAGCGACCATCCCCGGACTGACTGTGATATCTGTGTGCTCTTAAGGGAAATTGCACTTTACTGTATGTGTATTTGTATCCTTTCCTCCTATATGAGATGCCCCTTGCTGGTGTTAGTGGTGAGGATTGAGGCTCCTTGATTGCTGGGCCAGGGCATGGGAGTCACAGTAGCACAGGACCCAATTATATCTGCTACATGTAAGAAATCAAGTACTGGAAATCACCTTCACATGAAAATGCAGATACCTTATCAATACTGTGACCGCCAAGCAACTCTTCATATGCAAATCAGAGAGAAATCTTTTACTTCATCTAAATGGTTTACCCAATTATCACAGTGAATCAACTCAGGAAGGCCATCTGTGCAAACCCCACTCTGTTCCTAGCTCTAGACTAGGCATTAAATGGGAACTCAGTACAGAATTTCCAGCTTTCTCCTGACCTTGAATCTTTCCTTTCAGTGAGATGAGACTGGTCTGTGTTCTTTCCAACTGTTTTCTGGTGGGAAATGTGAGTTGTTCTTTTGACACCCTTGAAACAACAAATGGTAAAATAGCTGCATTCCAGACACTGTGGAGTGGTTCATATGAATGAAGTAAAGTTATTTCTGAAGGTTAGCTAGACAGCACTACAGCTGAGAAGGCATGCTCAGCATGTATGAGTGTAAGAGATATCCCATATTTAGTCTGCTACAATGACAGGAATGTTCTGAACTTCCTTGTCAGTGCATCCAAATAATGTTTTAAAAACCTTTGACCAAAGCATATTCCTTTTAAGGGCAGATGCCCACACTAAATTGTCAGAAATTGCCATAATGATATCTACAACTTCTGACATCACCATAAACAGATTGCATGAAATTTTCAGTTGGTTTGATTTTGAACAATTAGTAAGTGATAATGGATTATAGTTTGCGCATGATGATTTTGAAAAATGTCTTAAAATAAATAGCATACATGTTATTTTAAGTCTATATCATCCAGCATAAAATGGATTAGCAAAAAGGCCATTCAGATAAAAAAAAATAAGTTTTAAAAATTACTCAAGGCAAGGTCCCATTCATAAATTTCTGGATGCTTTTTAATGCCCTGCCAAAATACAGCTCACTCTAGCCTCCTGACGTCCACACATTTGTTACAATGGGAAGGCAGCTTCACACTTGCTTTGACCTGTTAAAACAAGCAATTGCTCAGCAAGTGGTGAAATACCTGTAAGATGTTCAAGTCAGTTGAAGCAACCAAAACATATCAGTTCTGGCTCAAAATTATACTTGTGGAACTAAATGAATGCCTGCAACAATCTTAGCAAAGACTGAACTAATCTCTTACGCAACAGTGAGTGAAGATGATGTCACTTCATGCAGGCATGTGGATCAGCTACTTCCAAGATCTAAGGCTTTTGGTTATAGCGTTGTAGTGTCTGAGGACGATGTCCAGGGTAAAGAGCCTTCTGTACCAGGCTCATATTTGTTTCCTAACCCCTTAGAGTTTGACAGATTTATAGCTGCTCCAACAAGTGGTTCCTAGGCTGGTAACAATTCAGTTCTGTACAACCTGCTAAAGGAAGAATTCATGAAGTCCACTACAACCCAGTTTGAGAAGAAATACCTCCACATTATTTGCAGTTATAGTAAGTAACAAATCTGTTTTGGGGCAGAACTCCTATGACTAACCCAAGAATTGACACAGTTTACACTTATCGACACTGTCATTGAGGGTCAGGAATAAATATTTTCTGTCCATTTGTACATACTGTAGCTGCCATGTTTGGGGGAATGAATTTTGACAGACAGCTGGTGTGTGTTTGTGTGTGTGTGTGGTTATTGTGTCTATATATGATACTGTATTAAAGCATCTTGTCCATGAATGGTCTCTCTCTTTTTCCATATTATCTTAATCAGTGAAAAATGTAAATCTGTAACAGTAACACTAAGTTTTGTTTGCTTGTGGTGCTCAGTGCCAGCTGTCAAAGAATTATTGTAAACAGATTTTTGTAATACAAGATAGTTCCCACAGCTTTTGAACTCATTGGATTACATCAAATCTTAAAGTACAACAGTTTTGTATTTTATTTTAATTATACAATTACTGCTTGTGTGACTTAATATGCACATCCATGGAAATGAAACCTACATTATCATTTCTTTAAAGCTTATAGTCTGATACCTTTTATTTAAGTTGTGGATGCCTGGCTAGACTAAAGCAAAGACAGCTAGTGTAAATGCTCCAGATTAAACTCAGACCATGTAAACTAAAAAACATTTTTTTTGCAGGTGGCAAGCCACACTGCACCTACACTCACTGTTAATTATTTATTCCAACTCTGACGTCACACAATCCATGAAGACAGGGAATATTCCCCAACCCAGGGAATTGTTGATCTTGCACTACTGTTGACCATCTGTTTTGTTGACCAAAGCCACATTCTACTAAAATGAATATACCTGTGTGTGTGTGTGTGTGTGTGTGTATATATATATATATATATATATATATATATATATATATATATATATATATATATATATAAAATTACATTCCTTTATATTGAAAACGAGTTTCTTCTGATGAAGTTCTGAGTATTTATCAAAAGAATGAAAGCACTTAATCTTAATATTGTTTCTGTGATTCCTTTTGTGCAGCTTTGTGGAACCTTTTGTTGTTTAATATAATTCAATCACTTGCACCAAAGACAAAAATTACCAAAAAAGTGGCACTAGATGAATGCATGCCACGACCAAATCTACTGCAGTTATATACATTTGTGTGTGTGTGTGTGTGTGTGTGTGTGTGTGTGTGTGTGTGTGTGTGTGTGTACCTGAAATGATCTAAACAGCTTAAGATCAACAGTAAAAAGATCCACAGATAAATATCTAAAAGTAAAAAGATCTAAACAGAAAAATATCTAAACGTAAAACACTGACAAAATTACAGCTGTATTAGGGGAGGTTTTGTGTCATTTCTGTACTGTTGTGTGGCTTTCGAGTTGGTGTATATAATTAGTATGGGATGGGGGATGCAGGGTGTTTGCCCCCCCCCTCGCAAAAACATTGAGAAAATTTGTTTCAATTTTATCAACGCTTTCAGTGGTTTTCTATGTGGTTAGATTATGTCACATTTTCAATGTTTTTGCAGTGGGGCTTGCCCACTGCACCACCTCTAATTATATATGTCAGCTCCAAGGTCATACAACAGTGTGGAAAGGAAATAAACGCTCTCCAAGTATAACTTCAGTTATTTCAATGTTTTTCAGTTTAGATATTTTTATGTTGTTTAGATAATTTCAGGTACACCTATAAAGATTAATTGGTTATTATAGGTTCATATTATATACATACATATATACAGTTGACTTCCATTAATCTGTATAACCAGCAAACTGTTTTATTCCTTTATAAACCAGAAAGATGCTTTAATGACACCCATAGACCTTTGTATTGTTAAAAAAATAACTACATACTTAATTCCAGCATTACATTTATTGAAAAAAAAAACACAAGCAAACTATTTTATCCGGCTGTTATAATGACTTCTGTGCACCAGACTTGCATTTGAACAAAAATCACATAGTACTAAAGATCAGTTTATAAATGGCTTAAATTATATTGAAGCTTTTTGAGATGTTAAAATAGATTACATTAAGGCAGACAGAGCAGAGGCATAGCATGAAACAAGTCAGGTGCAGCAAATTAGTTAATTACATAATTACCTAGTTAAGAACATGCAAGGATCCCTCAGAGGAGAATCCGCAGTTCTACTGTGTGTTATTGCTAAGAATGGCCAATGAGAAGAGAAAGCAAATTTAAGTAACAACAGAGGAGAAAGTCAAAGATGTAAGAAGACCACGGAGGGAAGAAATTATCATGCTGTTTCTTTCAACCGAAATTGTGGTATTCATTCTGTCATGGACTGGAACCAAAAACAAACTCAGATTCTGAGCGCTGCTGATCCCAGTGACATTATGAACATAAGTAGCACTAGAATAATCAGTGTGGTGATGCTGAGAAGGCTTTGCTGTTGTGGTTTGTAAACCAGTGGAAAAAAAACACTACATAGGTGCAGGGCCCCTGGTTTGTGAGTGAAGTCTAGCATATACTTCACACTTTACATTCTGGCATCACAGTTTTTCATGCCATGGATGGTTCAGCCATTTCAAACACAGATATATTTGCACATAGCTACAGTACATGGGGAAAAGGAACTCTGCTGACAGTGTATGTGTGAAGCAATACACAAGTTGGCTTCTCTATACCAGACAAAATAGTTCCTCCAACTAATGAATCTGACCCAGGAGATTATAAACTATGACATTCTCAACACAGCCAGAGTTTCTTGATTTGCCTGGTGGTAGACACATCCAGAAATCCTTGTTGCTTTAACACTGTAATTTTTTTATAATTTCATAGTCATTTAGCAGTCTGAGTACATCTCCTGCATTATATCTGCAATGCTATTAACTGGTCTACCATGCACTTCATTCCACATCATCTATTATTTGCTCCAGCCAAGGATTGCCTCAAAGGGCAATTCAACATTTGAGTAATACTGCCTTTTACACAGAACATAGGAATGACCACAGAAATAACAGCAATGTGAAAGTAATGCTCCTCTCCCTCACTCCATATATGTTATTCAGCCACTGTATCAAGAACCCATAATGCTACAAATGTGTTTACAGACTGGGAGGAATCTGGAGCAAATGCATGCTAGTCCTTACACTGTTAGTGTTGTAAAATATTTCTAACAGGGAAATACCATAGAAGATGTTGCATACAATATTGCAACTGCTTGGGGTAAGATAAATGCAATGACTCTCAACACACTGTGCAGTAAACTGTAGGTTGCATGTGTAAATGAGACACATGAACACCTGACTTAGCAGAATACATGGACAGGGTTCTTGCAGCAGCTGCCACAGAATTCTTTCCTTCTTTCTCCCTCCTCTCTTCATTCTACAGAATGCCTCTTGGAGTTTTTCTCCCTGGCCCGCAGCTGAAAAAGAGCTCCTAGCCAGTCGTGCTAAATAAACAAACTCCCCAGACTCACTAATCTGAGTGAAGACGACTTCCGTGAGCTCCTTGTTGACAACTAGTGTGAGCTCACTATCAATATCATAGACAGAGCAGAAAATGAAATAATGATAAAAATCACAACACCAGCTTCTGTGAAACTACCGAACAAATTGAATTTGTGTATGACAAACAAGAACCTTGTTTCCTGTCTCTCTGAGCTGAGTAAAGCTGTAAGGCTGCTGTTAGAGCCCAAGACAACTTCTGAGGTGAACTCCAAATGTGCAGAAGCCTGCTGTAACTGTCTTCAAGTAATTAACTGAATATGAGAATAAACTAAGACGTCTGATGTGCTTCATATGACACATGGATGGATTTCCATTTGCTCTAAAGATATTACTGTAACGCACACACTGCTTTGCCAAGTTAGTGACAAAAATCTGCCTATTTGTTATGTTCCTGACAAAATATTTAATTATGGAGAGAACACAGATAACGTTACTAAAGGAGAGGTGGGCTTGGGAACCTTGAGATGTTCATGCTAAAGCATTATCTCTGTTCTCACCTTGTCATCTTTATACAGATGACCTACTCATTACATTATGGGCTGTGAAAGAGGGCACACTGAGATTCTTTTTGGAATGAAAAGGCAAGGCGGCTAACATGTGCAAATACAGTTAAATCTTCTGAACCCATCATGCTTACTGATGTTGATAATCCCTATCTCCCTTAACTTTGGAATAAACTTCCATACCATTTAAAAATCTTCAGGGGAATTCAGAAAGGCTTACTGAGATATGGAAGCCTTATCTTGGAAGGTCTCTGCATCACAGTAAGCATTTCTAATTCTGAGACTGGTCTTCCATTGAGGTTTTCCCCTCATGGGGTCATTAGTTCAGACACTAGTCTCAGTAGAGAAGCCACATGCTAATATGGCAGTCCAGGGGAGTGGCTAGTGCCAATTAGACATGTGCTTTCCACCCATAATGTTCACAGCTTCACATTTACTCAGCCGAGTGAATGAAATTTAACTCTAAGAGAAAAAAGTGAATGATGTCAAAAGACAGCCTTCAGCCATTCACTCCTATGGGAATAACTCAAGGTGCAGCTAAATACAGTGAAACCATGGGGGTGTGCCATGTGGGGTTATGTGTTGTTGGGTGTATGTATTGTATGGGCGTGAATAAGGGTGTGTGTGTGTGTGTGTGTGTGTGTGTGTGTGTGTGTGTGTGTGTGTGTGTGTGTGTGTGTGTGCTTCTTTGTGGGGAACTACTTGTCAAAGACCATTTCAGACACAGCACTGGCCAGAAATGCAAATGTAAATGCAAAATATATAAGGACACTTTGGAGTAGCCAATCAACTGGTCTTTTTTGGGAGGTGGTAGAAAACCAGATTACCAGAAGAAAATCATGCAGACATGGGAGAACATGCAACCCCCACAGACAATGACCAGTGATCAGGACTGAACCTCAGATCTTGGGATTGTGAAGGAGAAATCTTAACTAGTGACTGACTGTGCTGCCCTTTGTTGCCTTTATTACATTTTAGTGGATACTACCCCATGCTTTTTACTACAGTGGTCAGTCAGTCAACTGTCAGGCCCAACTAAAATGCATTACAGGCACTTGCTTGCACATACACACACATTCACACATGCACATGCATCTTATTTACCCCTGCCTTTATGCAACCCAGATCTTGGATGAAAAAAGTCCATGGACCACCTAGCTTACCTGTTAAGTTATAAATAAATACACAGACAAATAAATAAACAAATAGGAAGATGAGAGCTCAGCACTGCTGCATGGGAAGAAATTTCCGCTATCTGATATTACTGAAGGTGGCTACCATCCAAAGATGACAAATTTTACCTTCCACAAATTTAAAAATGTTGCTCCCATATTCAAAATATTTTATTTTAATCCCAGATTACAGTCTGTCCAAAACAATGAGTCCACTGCAATCTGAGAAGTTCTTAATGTCTCTGAGTCTTTTCTCTGCCCCATTCTGAACATCTTGCAACAAGTTTACAAACAGCTTGGAGGCATAATCCTTAACTTGATGGTCACTTTCACAGTCAGTCACAGTAATGCTGCATGATTAAAATTGGACTGACTTTGTAATGATCAGGAAGATGAAGACACCAAAAGCAAAAAGGAGTTGGGAATCACAGAAGAAAACAAAGAAAAGCAAAACAGAGGATCATAAACAAGTACACTAACAGGTGCAAAAAACATTCTGATTTTATTTGTTCTTTGTTGACATGGTTAGTCCAACGTGGATAGTAACGTCTTTTCAGGGAGGGGACCCAAGGTGGTATTTATAGTACTAGGGGAAATTTGGACAGGGCATCAGGAAGCTTCCACTACTTTTTTTTCATTTGCTGTGACAGGCCATAGAATATATGCACTACACACCAGGAAAGTGTGGAAGAAGCCTTGAATCCTTCTGAAAAGAGTGCTGTTCAAATTATGGTTTTATAAGAAGGTGGCTTAGCAGATGAAAAATTGTTGTCCCAGTCTAGAGTAGTGGCAGTACTGCCTTGCCAGGACAAAAGATGTGGGAACTGCTGAATTCTACCAGCCTTCCCTGGGAAGTGTGCATGTGTGTGTGTGTGTAAGTAATAACTGGTTTGGAAGGAAGTTTCCATGGATAAGGGGCACTGAAGACACCAATGTGGGCAGAGTGGTGAGAAAGGGGTCTGGTGTGCTATGCCAAAGACTCAGCTCTGTAAGTGGTCAGCATGTGGTCCTAGTTTGGAAGCAGATTTTAGAAGCCCATACCAAGGGTAGCAGTGCATATTCACGTATGCTGTTGAGGCCATGTTTTACACGGTTGGAAGGAGTAAGAGGCCAATGATCTACACTACAATGGGCCACATGTCCTTACCTTGGAATGTTGGAAACTTTGCATTCCATGTAGTGTATATAGTTCATCAAATAAGATGTCAAAAATGATGGTAAGGTGGAGAATATTCTACAAGATGTATGAGGAGGCATGCTGTAAGAAGGCATAGAGTTTTGAAAGGAATGATAAAAAAGCAGGCTGGTTGCAGAGGGTTCTTTATAAGAAACATGTAGAACAGAGGAGCCAGACTGGAGCCAGTGAGAGTGAAAGAGGACATAAAGAGGGATATAAATCAGCAAACCAATGGAAATAAGACATTTGCAAGTAATAACATGTAATATAAATGGATTGACAAATCCTGTCAAGAGGGACAGAATGCTGAAAAGGGTGAAAAAGTTAAGAGCAAACATTGTTCTACTACAAGTAGGGAAGAACATGAAAACTGACATGGAAAGGTTATAAGGTGCTAGCCCATTTGAATTGCCCTGGTGCAAGAAGAAGAAGTGGAGCAGTGGTATTTTGGATAGGGGTACTCTTATGGAAGAGAAGGGCATTCTTGAGTGTAATGGTGGTATGTTAGCAGGTTGAAAGGGGAAGATTCTGAGGCAGTAGCTGACAGAGGTCTCAGTATATGATCCACCAAGGTTGGTGTATGACAAATTCGGAAAATGAGGATGTCAGTGATGCATTTTTATGAAAGAGGTGCTTATATTAGCTGGAGATTGGAATATGGATTTTCAGAAGGCAGACGTAGAAGAGGAAAAAGGGGAAATTTTATAAAATGATCAAAGTGTAAAGAGGGACCAAGGGATTAAATGAAATATTGGGTTTGGTAAATATATTGAGAAATGATGGTCTGGAACAAGGTAGAAGATTCTCCTGCTAGAGTCACAGATGAAATAGGTGGATGAAGTTGGATAAGATTATAGATACTAAATACATTATACATACCAAACAACACATAGTCCTTTTGTACATACAAAAGTGGGCCCAATTCTGCACTCTGACCATGCTTTTGTAAAAATGCACTTACAGTTAGACAGTGCAAGCCTACAAGACTATCGCCAGAGATTTCCTATATATGGAATGGTATACCAGAAGTATGTGGAATGGGTAGAGTGATTGTTTTCAGGGATGATCCAAGGAGAGGGATGAGTGGACTTATGGTAGGTGGGAAATGGTTAAACAAAAGTTAAGGAAAGTGTTGCAGAATGAGATGAAGGTAAGGAGAAAGAATGAAAAAAGGAAGATGAAGTGGATGATGCAGGAGATAAGGATACTACAGTTAGGATGATGATGGCTAACTGCGGAGGATAATAAAAAAGATGAGAAGATTAAAAGGAAGAGATACAGAAAAGAGAAGATAAAAACAATACTTGTGTAGAACCTGGAAGTGTAGGAGATGTATTATATACCAATAGCACCGAGGCGTTACATTTCTGGCAGCAGAGTTAAGGGGGTCCTTTTTAAGTTGTAGAATCAGAATCAAAGAGTAGACCAGGGGCAGACAACTATCCTGGACTATTTTTGACAATATTATGCATGCTTGTATAAGAGTGACACATTATTGGAGAATATATGCCAGGGTACCTTTGAACAATCCTTCTTCCTGAACTAACAGATAGCTAAATAAAAATAAAAAAGCAAATGTTTCCAAATTTATGTTTTCATTGATTATGAACAAAATGTATATTTTTTTATCTGTACTGGAAGAAATGATTTACAGTTTTACAATATGGTAGCATTCATTCCTATCCATACTTTTAGAAGAAACACAAAGAAGTGTTGCTGCACACTTTCAACACTGAACACTAATTCAGCTGGTAATTCTTCCTGTACTGAAAATAAACAATGGCATAGTAAAACCCCCGATTTCTCATTTCATGAAGTAAAGAGTTAACTGTATGGTGCTCATTAACACTTCAGTGAACTACATTTTATAGGAATACATTTGGGAATACAGAAGACGTCAGAGAGGAAACATTTCATTACCAGCTTCTAAAAAGCAACAGTTCCCATTCTACTTGTACTATTCCTTCAAAAGTTAATATCCTGTGATAATAGCATGGAACAATAATTTATGTTCCATGACAGAGGTTTTAGGAGGGGACGTCTTAAATTCCTTAAAATTTGTCACAGACATTTTGAACATACAAGCAAAACCAATACAACTGCAATTATTTATTTTCACTCTGGGACAAAGCTGAGTAACTCATAAAATTTCAGAGGCATGCAAAGCATATTAACAAACATAAGTGTGAGACTACAGCTTTGTAGGAAGAGACCAACTTAAGCTCTACTAACTTATTTCAACATACAATTAAATTATTAGGAAAATCAGTCAACATTTATTTATTTTACTAGTTTACTGGGGTACAGCAGTAATCAAATGTGACCATTTAAAGGCTCAGCTCAGGTTACATATATAGTAACAACAATAATTTAACATTAAAGGTATAACTAAATTATCCAGTATAATGACATAATATAATGTAGATGTAAAGAATATACACATATTTACTAGGAGATTCAAAAAGAAGTAGAATCAATAGTATACAATGCAATGAAATAATACAGGTGTTAATAGGCGAGGTAAATGTGGTCCAGACAAAAGAATGGACATAATATATACAATTATGGAGGGAACTTTTAGTACTGAAAGAAGTATAAATTGTGGAATACTAAGAACTGCAATAGAAGAGCTAATAACAGGAGAAGTGGGTATTAGATATGTAGCAGGGAATGGAGAGGGCAGACGGGGAGGCAGTGGGCAGGAATTTATATGCTGGAGAAGTTAGGAGATTAAGCAGCCAGGGTTTTCTGAGTAGAATGTAATAGTGCAATCATGGGAGTTAGGTGACATAGCCAGTGTTTGGACATGTGCAGTTATATTGTTCAGTTAGGTATTATTTGAAATGAACTGTCTGTAGTCTCTGATTTCAGTAAGATCAAGTAACAATAACACAGTTTAGGGTCAAGAACAGAGAAGCTGTCTTCTATGAAATGAAGTTTAGTGAATGGGGTTATGAGAGAAGGGCAATTAGTGAACTGGCTTCTTAGGTTGCAGTGTGGCTTGGATGTAGTTATTCTCATAGTTAAAACAGCCTAGTAGAAGGCAGGAAACACACCAGCAAAGGTTCCACTGTTTAATTCCACCAAGTAAGACACGAACATATAAAAACTGCAGATTAACGCTCTTGACAAAATTGCGTTTTCGTCTCCAATGACAAAGACTTCATCAGATAATGCTGAAATTAATAAATTATATGCATTATAAATACTGTTATTTTTCAAAAAGTATCCAATCAGTCGATGTGCATCAAGAAACAACCAATCTGTTACTGCCTATCATGAATATTAAAAACACATATCATTAAAAATAAATGACCCAAAATTTACATATTGTTAATAAAAAATACACTTTTAAAATATAAAATATCCAAGATATATAGAATTGATATTCATATCACAAAAATTGATAGAGTGCAGGAAAAAAATTTTTTCTTTTATATTTGAAAAAAGACTTTTCTATTTAAGATAATGAGACACAAATTCATTGCAAATCATTACTTTTTATGAATGAAAAACACCATCTAGTGGTCGTGAATGCAAATTACAAGTAAAGGTTTTATATTTGTTGTTTGTTGTTTTTAAATGTCAGCAGATTTAATTAATAAAAAGTAATGATTTGCAATGAATTTGTGTCTCATTATCTTAAATAGAAAAGTCTTTTTTCAAATATAAAAGAAAAAATTTTTTTCCTGCACTCTATCAATTTTTGTGATATGAATATCAATTCTATATATCTTGGATATTTTATATTTTAAAAGTGTATTTTTTATTAACAATATGTAAATTTTGGGTCATTTATTTTTAATGATATGTGTTTTTAATATTCATGATAGGCAGTAACAGATTGGTTGTTTCTTGATGCACATCGACTGATTGGATACTTTTTGAAAAATAACAGTATTTATAATGCATATAATTTATTAATTTCAGCATTATCTGATGAAGTCTTTGTCATTGGAGACGAAAACGCAATTTTGTCAAGAGCGTTAATCTGCAGTTTTTATATGTTCGTGTCTTACTTGGTGGAATTAAACAGTGGAACCTTTGCTGGTGTGTTTCCTGCCTTCTACTAGGCTGTTTTGGATTTTTTTCTTGGTTTTTGGTCGTTTTTCTACACTTACTATTCTCATAGTTAGCAGAGATGGTGTGTCTTGGTGTAGGAGTTTGAAGAGAAGGGATCCAAGAAGGGGGTCAGCTCTGCCATGAATGGGAATCCAATTTACCTTTTCCAAGGAGTTGCAGTGATGTTGATGCTGAGGGGAGTTAGTGATGAAACACATTTTATTAGGAAGAGATTATATTGTGGGGGGCTAGTTTTAGGGCAGTGGCAAATAGGGGTATACCATATTCTAGTTATGTAAGCAGGACACCTTTGCCTAAGGCTGCTCTAGCAGGTTGTGAGCAAAAATGAACTGTCATTGGTCTCAGAACAGGAGATAGTTGACTTTGGATCTGGCTTTCTGAATGTGGTCTTGGAAGTTGAGGGACTAGTCAATCAAAATACCAAGGTATCTAACTGATGTTGTGGATTCATTTAGGTTGTTGTCTAGGTCTTTTATATAGAGAGGGCTGGTGGTTATTTCCATG
The DNA here is from genome assembly GCF_019279795.1 of Protopterus annectens. Taxonomy (NCBI): domain Eukaryota; kingdom Metazoa; phylum Chordata; order Ceratodontiformes; family Protopteridae; genus Protopterus; species Protopterus annectens. Next base: position 325,546,674 of record NC_056738.1, read on the forward strand.
AAAGCAAATGGTATTTGTCAAGGTAAGTGACAAGTTTGGTTTTGAATTATTTTTTTCAAGGATTTTACTAAGGGTATGAAGTACTGAGAATGGATGGAGTTGGGAGGCTGAGGAGGGTTTGTGTTATTTTGGTACAGACCTGACAAAGACTACTTTCCAGATACAGGACATGGTAGAGGTTGTGAGGCTAAGGTTATAGATATGTTTTAGTGGGGTAAACTATGAAATTTCTACAGTGGTAGAGAAACCAAGGGCAGAATCTAGAGGAATTTCTTCTAGTACAATTAAAATTTGCTTGTGTGGAAGAGGTTGCAATATTCTGCTTTGTGGGAAGATTAAAGAATTATTTGAGAAAATCATCAGGTGAAACGTTTCTAGTACAGCAAATATGTGGTTAAGAGAGGTATGGTCACAAAAGGTTTCTCATCCAGGAAAAATTAGGTCATTGTTCCCCTCTACTCATCACTCATTAGACCCATTATAGAGTACAATGCCCATTTTGGTATATACCTCACAAGACATCTACAACAACTGGAAAGGCTGCAGAAATACCTCACAAAGAGGATTACTGGCCTCAAACAGATGCCCTACGCAGACCGTCTCAAAAAACTCCAGCTTTATTCTGTCGCATATCGCCTAGTCAGGGGCGATCTCTGCCTAACATACAAAGCTATGTCAAGCCCAGAGCTGTTGGACATGCTCCACTTAAAGAAATCCCAATCCCTCTGAGCTACACACTCTTTGGACCTAAACCTTGTCACCACAATAAACAGAACATGCTGGAGGGATAGATTCCTGTCCCAGAGACTTCCCATACTCTGGAACATGTTCTCTGGAATGTGGTACTCCTTGCAAAGATTTCTATACATTCTAAGTCCTCTATACTACTGTCCCATAAACGTTCAATAATAAACCTCTCCGATTTAATTTACTAAACTGCTGCTACTGATACTTTTTTCTCCACTACTCACTTCTTTCTTCTCTGCCCATTCCGTTCGCCCTACGGGCTCACTCCGCTCCCCTACCCTGCCCCCAAATCTCACCTGCCCCCACTACTCCTACACTTATAGTTGTATAGCCACACCCCCTCTTACAACTACCTATCATATTCCCTCAGGTATAAAGTCCCCCCTCACTCTCACACCCCACCCTCTACATTTACTCCCCTCCCCTCCAAACAATTTATCATACTCTACCTCCAATCATCTCATAAACCCAATACTTCCCAACCTCTTTCAAATCAAACACTCCCACTCCAACTTTAATCACACACACCTCCACCTTCCCTACTTCAGCCTCCTTCTCTACATTACTATATCTCAAACTTATTGCTATATCTGACTCTCACTATGAATACCTTATTGCTCCCCAACCTTCTGATATTACACCTAACCTTATTACTATAACTCACTGCACCCCATGCACCATTACCCTATTTCCATAAATCAAGCCACCAACCCACTTCCAAGTGATCACTCTTTCTCTAATAATGTCATCACCATCTCTCCCTCTCTTTTAGCCTCTAACATTCAACTCCCTAAAATAAAAATGTCTCCTTCTTATCCCCTATCTTCAAAAAACAAGACAAAACTTATTAGATACTACCCTCTCACATCAAAAACTAAAAGCTTCACCACTTCAATACTAACAGCAGGTGACATACAGCCAAATCCAGGTCCAAACCCAAACCTTACCTCTATCCCCAATACCCCTCTCACCCCAGCCCACCAAACTGCACAACAAAAAAAAATCTCCTTCTATTCTATTAATACACGAAGCATCCTCAACAAAGTTAGTCTGTTTCGTGCATGGATAGCAAATCATACCCCTGATGTCATCACAGTAACAGAAACCTGGCTTAAACCCTGCAACCTAGATAAAGATATTCTCCCCACTGGCTATAACATAATTTGCCTTGACCGTAACAAAAAAAAAAAGGGTGGGGGAGTTGCCATAATCTATTCCAACAATCTTACTATTTCTCACATTAACCATTCTATCCCATCTTTCTCCCCGCAGAAACATTGGTAGTTAACCTAAAACTAAACAAGTATGCCACAATTACTATAGTAGCCACATACATCCCTCCAGGGGACAATATTCCATTACTGGAAAACTCTCCTATCTCTCCTTAAACATCCCAAATGAAACTATCCTCCTTGGTGAAGTAAATATTAATTGGCTAACCCTAAATAACCCAGATTCACCACATAATATAAACTAATATGGATTTACCCAGCTCATTACTAAGCCAACACATTTTAACAACACCCATACCACTAATACCCTCATTGATTGAATACCTGTCTCAGCTCCTTCTAAATACCATAATCCAGAAACCCTTGCCAATACTCTGAGTGACCACTCACCCATAAAGGCACTAAGATACTCAACCCACTTCTCTAAGCCACACAGATATATTACTAGATATAATATATCCAACTTCAACCCCGAAACATTCAACACTCTCATAGCTAGAGTAAGCTGGGACTTCCTCACCCAGCTCCCCCTAGATGAAGCTGTCATTGCTTTCAACTCTACTTTTCTGGATATCGTAAACTCACTAGCCCCACCTCGTAAAATTAGGACAAAAGCAACCTTATCTCCTTGGCTAACAAAAAACATAAGCACTCTCATGAAATCTAGAGATAAGTCCTGGAAAAATGGTTTCAAACTAAAAACCTAAAAGACCTACAAAGTTATAAAGAACAAAGAAACCTGGCCAAAAGGCTTATCAATAAAGACAAAAAGAATTCTACTCCAACCCCCTTCCACTCTAAAATCAAACCCCAAAAAATTCTGGAATGCTATCAATCAAATACTTCATCCAGGAAACCCTACCTCACCAAACCCTACCCCTGAAAAGACATCAGAAGAAACTGCTAACACCTTCAATTCTTACTTTGTCGAATCAATATCCAAACTCTTTAACTCCAGTAGCTCCACTACAACTGACCCAATAAATCAAGCTTCCTCCTCAACAACTACTCCTCCTAAAATCTTCTCCCTGAAGCCTATCTCTACAACCTACATTCAAACTCTACTCTCCAAACTAAAACCCTGCTCAGTATCTGCTGACAACATCCCATCATATTTTCTCCAGACAGCTGCCCACTCACTCGCCCTTCCCATCTCTATCATTATAAACCGCTCAATCTCTGAATCCAAAGTACCATCCATCTGGAAACATTTCTACACCTTGCCTATCCACAAAGGTGGTAACTCCACTGAAATCTCAAACTTTAGACCTCTTGCCATCCTCTCCCTTCTGTCAAAAGTTTTCAAAAAGTGCATATATACTCATGTCATGGATCATCTCTCTCAGGCAAACCTACTTACCCCAACACAACATGGTTTCCGACCTAAGCATAGCACATATACTGCACTTATATCCTTTCTCAACACTATCTCCCTGGCCAGAGATGACCATAAACTTATCTCCTGTCTCTTCCTCGATCTCTCAAAGGCCTTCGATACTGCTTCTCACTGTCTACTACTTAAACTTTCTAACCTTAACTTCTCTCCTGACACAGTGGCTTGGTTCGATAGCTACATAAAAGATAGATTTCCATCAGTAAAATGGGACACTGCTTTATCTACTCCCCTACCAATACAAATGGTAGTCCCACAAGGATCCATTCTTGGGCCACTGCTTTTCAACATCTTTACAAACCTGCTCTATACCTCCTGCCCACTTTCCTCTGTTATCCAATACGCTGATGACTCTACAGTCATTACAATAGCTAACTCTCCCTCTGAACTCTTATCAGCTACCCAAACATCCTTTAACTCGGTAGAAACATGGCTCTCCAACAAACTCATCCTCAACCCCAAGAAAACAAAGCTCCTACTTTGCCTTCTGAAAACATCCAACCATATAAAGTCCTCATTTATTATCCTGTCACTTAATAACACTCCTATTGTAGTTGAATCTAGCTCAAAACTACTGGGAATCACAATCGACGATCAACTAAAATTCGACCTCCACATAAACAACTGTATAAGGAACACTTACTTTAAATTAGGCCTACTTTATAGAAATAAACAATTTCTTTCCCAGGAAGCTAGAATAACCCTCACTTATTCCTACCTTCTTCCCTGCCTAACATATTGTTCACAAATCCTTACTAACCTAAACTCCTCTCTCCTCACTAGACTTGAGACCACTTACCACAAAGTAGCTAGATTTGCAACTCAACTTTCCTATAGATCTCACCACTGTCTCTCTCTAAAATATTTAAACTGGCTAGAGTTACCTCACCTGCTCCTTCTCTCCCAGCTCCGAACCATACATGCAATTCTTTTTTTTTTTTCTCATTTTTTTTATTGATTTTCAAGAGTATAATTACAATTTTTAACAAGAAAAAACAACGTAATATCAAATTTTTACAAAAACTATATACAAAGTCCAAAATAGATACCAAATCTTCAATAACATTACATTTTGTCTAATAGTTTTTTAAGCTTTATCCAGGCAATTTGTTTATGAGTCATGTTTGAGGAGTGTAACATAGCTGTTTGTAATTCCCTACTACAAATAATCTTAGTAAAAGATATAAATTCCTTAAATGAGAGGTTATTTTTACATTTCCAATTTCTAGTAATAGTTTTTCTTGCTATAGCAAGTAGAGTCCAAAGGAGGTTCATTTGATTCAGTGGAACATACCTTGGGATTGGTGCATTAAAAAGTATCATAGAATCAGAGATCTCGCATCTGTCCGACCACAAAGCTTTAATAAAATTTTTAAACTCCATCCAAAATGTGGTTATTGTTCTGCATTCTAAAAACATATGTGCCCAGTCGGCATCTATTAGCTCCTCGCATCTCCAACATCTATTAAAATCTTTCTTGCTTATTCTAGAGGCTTTTTTTGGTGTAATAAAACTTCTATGAATGAATTTCCATGTAAAAATTTTCCAATATGTGGAAGAAGAGGTATGGTAAACATATCTGAGAATTAAACTTTTATCATTTATATGTATTTGGGAGTTGTTGAAATTGTTGATATATTTCCATAAATTGTCGTCTAATATTATTAGATCTGATCTAAGAATGTTGTAAAATCTTGACAATGAGATACCATTATTATAGCCTATATTGGTGAAGTCAAAGAGGATGGATAACTTTTTGGGGAGGTCTGTTATAGCAGGAAAATGATGTCTTTTAAATTCCGTTAAAATAAATTCTCTGAAGATTTGAATATTTAACCAGTTATTTTGGTAGATATTATACCTGGCTAAAAGGTAGGTAGTATCATGAATATTATTAGTTCCTAAAAACTGATGCCAGAATAATAACCCATTTTCTTCCATAGTTTTTATTTTCATCATGTTAAAGGAATCAAAGCATCCCTTGGTTAAGATTATTGGAAACATTAGAATGGACAAATTGTTGTTCAAAAGGTTCTTATTCATTACTTTTTTTAAATTTTGCAAGATATATTTAATTATAGGAATAAGATGTGATTTTTCCTGCTCATTGTTGAAGAAGAATTCTTTAATAACTATAAATAGCTTAATATTTTCCGAACAATATACGTTTTTGAAAAACTTGTCAAAATTACTTAATAGTATTGTTTTGTGTAAATTTTTCCAATTTAAATGGTATTTTGGACTTAACCACAGACTTGTTATATTAAGAATAATGGCATCAGCATAAAGCTCAAAATTTGGAAAAGCAATCCCTCCTTCAATCCAGTTTTTATAGTGCCAATCATATTTAATCCTTGGTTTTTGAGGATACCATAGAAATGTAATTAATACAGTGTTTATGTGTTTAAGTTGTTTTCTAGAAGGAGGAGCCAATAATGTTTGAAGATAAAAAATAATTTTTGGTAATAGAATCATTTTTATCAGAGATAATCTTTCTTCTATAGTAAAGAACATTTTCTTCCATCTATTAATGTATTCTGTGATTTTATTTAATAAAATTTTATAATTTATATTTATAATGTCCTTCCATTTAGACAGAATATGAACCCCTAGATATTTCAATTTATCATTGGTCCAGTTAAAGTTATTGTAATTAGAGTGTTATTCAATTTTTTATTGATGAGAATAGTTTCTGTTTTGTTTAAATCTAAGGTTTGAGATTTCCTCAAAGAGTTTTAATGATCTGATAATGTGATCAATAGATGAATCAATATTTCCAATAGTTAATAAGATATCATCTGCAAAGAGTAAAATTTTAGAAGAATAGTTCTCATTAACATCAAAACTTTTTATGTTTATATTGTTTCTTATAAAATTAGCAAATGGTTCTATTGCTAATGCAAATAGTAGTGGGGATAAAGGGCAACCTTGTCTAGTGCCTTTTAGAATTTGAAGTGGGCCAGATAAAAAAGCGCCGATTTTAATATACACTATAGAACCTTCATATCATTTTTTTAACAAGTTTAAGATTTCTGAGGAGAAATTATATTCTTTTAATACCATAAATAAGTATGTCCAGTTAATAGAATCAAATGCTTTATCTAGATCTAGACTGATGAGTGATAATTCTTTTTTTTTTAATTTGCAAAATCTATTAAAGTTAAGTCTAATAGTATTATCCTGAACTTTTCTGTTCAGTATAAAACCTGTTTGATCGTTGTTTATTAAAGTCGGCATCATTTGATTTAATCTGTTTGCTAAAATAGACGTAAATATTTTATAATCTATATTTAATAGGGAAATAGGACGATATGATGAAACAAATTTGGAGTCCTTATCTTGCTTTAGAATGGGAGAAATTAGCAAATATTTCCAAGAAGGACAAAGTTTGTCACTTATTCAAACTTCCTCAAGTGCTTTCATTAATATCTTCAAAGCGGAATCAGGGAAAATTTTATATAATTCACCTATTATGCCATCAAGACCAGTGGCTTTATTATTTTTAAGATTTTGTATTCTTTCTTTAACTTCTATTAATGATATTGATTTAAGTAATCTATTATTTTGTTCTTTAGAAAGTTTATTATTTATATTGTTTTTTAGAAATTCTATTTTTGAACTATTATTAGTAAAGTTTAAGTTTGCTTTATTCATTGTTTCATGATATGAACGAAAAATCTCTAAAATATCTTTTAGATCTGAAGAAGGTTTTGAATTGTGTTTAGATATGTCTAATATTTCAATTATGTGTTTACTCTTGTGAAAACTTTTCGTTTTGGCTGCTAATCTATGCATATGTTTTGGATTAGATGAATAAGATTGTAATGAATAAAGCAAACTTTTTTTAGAACTTGGGATAGCTCTGGCTGCTGTCTGTTCCTTGCCCAGCGTTGACCTCTATGAAACTCTACCCACCTAGGGCTTGTAGTGCTAGTCCGCAGGAAGCTTAGAACCCTCTCCACATATCAGCGGGTCACCTCCTTGCTTATCAAGCTGACAATCCCTTATCAAGGATAACAGTAAAAAACTCTACCCACCTAGTGCTTGTAGTGCTAGTCCGCAGGAAGCTTAGAACCCTCTCCACATATCAGCGGGTCACCTCCTTGCTTATCAAGCTGACAATCCCTTATCAAGGATAACAGTAAAAAACTCTACCCACCTAGGGCTTGTAGTGCTAGTCCGCAGGAAGCTTAGAACCCTCTCCACATATCAGCGGGTCACCTCCTTGCTTATCAAGCTGACAATCCCTTATCAAGGATAACAGTAAAAAACTCTACCCACCTAGGGCTTGTAGTGCTAGTCCGCAGGAAGCTTAGAACCCTCTCCACATATCAGCGGGTCACCTCCTTGCTTATCAAGCTGACAATCCCTTATCAAGGATAACAGTAAAGTATGTCTGCTGAATAATTCCTATAAGAAATACTACTTTTGACTGCACCAAAATATTTGTATACCTAGGCCTGTGCTAGGATAGCCAGCAGCCTTTGCTTTTTCCCCCATACATTACCTTTTTATCTATCCCTCCTACCTTTATACATACCCTCCTGTTTTTATTGCTTTTACTCACTCTCCTACTGTAGGCTACCATTCTTACTCACTCCCACTCTAGCCTGCAATACTAGAATCGTCCACTAGGTGTTGCCCTATCTCCAGATATTGTACTACTCCCCCCTTTCTTTTTCTCTCTCTTTTACCTCCTTTCCCCAGCTCTGAACTTCAGTAGTCCCCGAAGTGCTACTTAGCTGTTACTGTTTTCTTCCTTCATTTCTACTGCCCACTGACACCTTTCCAGTTCTCTATCCTCTGTTTTTTCCTTTCCACCTCTAACCTCCTGACTAGAGACTCCCTTAGCCCTATTTCTACTCCATTCTACCACTAGACTCAGCCTAGCTGATTGTTTTTCTTTCACTGTTTCAGTATCTGTTTCTACCCGCTCCGTTCGCCCTGCAGGCTCACTCCACTCCCCTCCCTACCCCCAATTCCCACCCACCCCCAAGGGCCCTACCTTTATACTTCCTAGACCACACCTCTTCCTCCTCCACTTACTCCCAAACCACACCCCTACCTCTCTCATCTCTCTCCTAACACATATCCTCCTTTCCCCACTTCTATCCTATCATACCTTGTGTTCTTACATTTCCTTTTCATAGACACTCTTCTCTCTATCCTTTCACCCTACACACTCTCCTGTTACCTATTTCTACTAGTATTACCCTTTCACTTCTCCCTTCCATCCACAACAGACACTACCCACTCTCCCATCTCCTCCCAATACAGTTCAAGCTTCTACCATCAAATAGCCAGTATCTACTCATAAAATGAAGAATCAACACATCCCACCCTTTATCACACTCTTACTAACTATCTCACTACTACCTCCTTTAATCCTCACCCATCTATTCACCTTCATTGAAAACCCACTAGACCCAATCCAAAACTATCCCAAGAAAGAAACCATCTCTCCAAACTCACATCTACAATTTACACATGCTAATATAACATTCTCATCTAACTACATACTTCCTAAATATCATAGAACACAACACACAAAATACAACAATCTAAACCCAATGAAATGTCTATCTCAGTATATTAGAATCCATAACCTATACTATCTAAACCTACTACTCTCTTTAAAGGATGGTGACATCCACCCTAACCCAGGGCCCCCAACTACTCCTTTTTCTCCTCTCAACTCCAAAATATGTCCTTCCCAAGCCTTTTTCAAACAATCTAACTCCCTTTTTATTGCTCATCTTAATATACGCAGTATAAACAATAAAGTAACTCAACTCCAAGCCACAACTGAAATCTACTCCTTCGATATACTCTGCTTAACAGAAACTTGGTTAAAACCTACAACCAAAGACAATGAGATCATCCCACCTGGATATAATATCCTAAGACTAGACCGAACTTCCAAAAAAGGTGGAGGAGTTGCTATCCTATATAAACCTAGCTTACAATTAACCACTCATAACTGCAAACCACCTCTAGACTCCAATGCAGAAATTCTTATCTCCAAACTTCTTATTAACAATGCCAAATCCATCTATATAATTTGTATATATCTACCTCCTGGTAATAACATAGCAACCATGTAAAATATTCTTTGCTGGCTATCCCAAAACCTGCCTCAAGAAACCATCATTCTAGGTGACACAAATATTGACTGGACCTGCTTCTGCAGCAACCTCCCCTCAAGCCATATAAACCTATATGGGTATTCCCAAACCATTACCTCCCCTACCAGGATAAATAAATCCAACAAGAAATCAAGCTTATTAGACTGGATTCTCATTAACCATCTTCCTCATACTTATGACTCAGGAACCCTCCCTGATGATTTAAGTGACCACTCTCTTACCTATATCATAAGACATAAAACCAACTTTCCCTCTCCAACATCCATTAAAAACATCAGATCTAAAAAGAACTTTAACCCTGAACTTTTCCAGATGGAACTAAAAGCATGTAACTGGTCACCCTTACAAAACCTACCTTTAGATGAAGCAGTTAGTTACTTTAACTCCAACTTCCTTGCCATCCTGAACCACCATGCCCCTACCAGACAAATTAGAGCTAAAAAACAAACATGCTCCATGGCTCTGTAAAGAAACCAAACAAAAAATCAATGCTAGAAACAAACATTGGGCAAAATGGAGAAAAACTCAAAACCCTATACACCAACAAACCTTTAGACAACTAAGAAACCAAACTAAAAAAGCTATATTATCTGACAAAAAAAACTACTACCTCCTATCCCAACAAGCCAGTCAAAACAAGCCAAAGAAATTTTGGTCTAGTATCAACCAACTACTTCATCCAGGGCAATCCACCACTCCTAACCCACAAAACACTGAACACAAAACACCAATAAAGATAGCCAATGATTTGAATACCTTTTTCACTGACACTATACAAACACTAGCTAGTCAGCTCTCACCTAACAACTTTACTTTACCTACTAATAAAGCAACCTCTCCCCTTCTTTTCACTTTCAACCCATACCAACATCATATATACTAACCCTTCTTCAGAAATTGAAACCATGCTCTCCCTCAGCAGACCAACTACCTGCTGAATTCCTACAACTAGCTAAAACTATTGCCTATCCAATATCTATCCTGATCAATAGAACTATTACCGAAAGCTATATCCCTACTTTATGGAAAATTTCCCATATTATCCCACTCCACAAAGGTGGGCAATCCACTGAACTCTCCAACTATCGTCCCATTGCCCTCCTCTCACCTCTGGCAAAGATCATGGAAAAATGCATTCACAGACAACTACTTCACCATCTAACACAAAATAATTTACTAGCCAACTGTCAGCATGGTTTTAGACCTTCACATAGCACCACTACTGCCCTTCTTTCCTTCACAGATAGTATCAACAAACACCGCAATCTAAACAAACTCTCTTCTGCCCTATTCATTGACCTGTCTAAAGCTTTTGACATGGTAAATCACCAAATTCTCATCACAATACTAAAATCCCTGTCACTTGATTCATCCTCCATAAATTGGTTCCAGTCTTACCTTGACAAAAGACAACAGGCCATACTATGGCACAAATCTCTCTCTACTCACTTGCCAGTCAACCTTGGTGTCCCCCAAGGATCCATCCTTGGACCTCTACTTCTCCATTTTCATCAATGACCTTCACCTTGCCATCCCCCAAGCCACATGCATACAATATGCAGATGATTCCACACTGATATGCTCAGCCCCCTCCTCTTCTGAACTTCTCTACCTCACCCAACAAGTCTTTAACATAGTTGAGCAATGGTTCACACATAGATGCCTTCTCTTAAACCCCAAAAAGACTAAACTCCTCCTTTTCTCTCCTACTAGAAAATCCCCCCCTTTGGATTTCTCAGTTAACTCTACCAATAAAACTATTATATCACCTGAACCTACTACAAACTATTAGGAGTCACCATTGACAATAATCTAAACTTTGATACCAATATAAACAATACTATAAAAACTGTCAACAAAAAGTTAGGCTCTCTATATAGGATAAAATCATTTCTCCTACCTTCAGCTCGAACCACAATAGCACACACTCATCTAATCTCTCCTCTTCTATATGCCTCACCTATTTTTACTAAACTATCTAAAAATAATCTCAGCAAACTGGAAATGTCCTACAATAACATCGCCAGATTTGCAACAGGTAACCCATTTAGAACCCATCACTGCCTTAATCTAAAACAGCTAGGATGGCTTGAACTACAAAATCTAATTAAATACCATCAACTAACTATAACTCACAAAACCCTTTACACACCTTCCAAAACACCTATTCTTTCCACACTAATCACTCCCTATAAAAACCTAGATTCCTTAAGGTCTTCTCAGAAACCCCTAGCACATACTACTAAAACAAACAACAAGGCTGGTGACTCACTTTTTTCTAATATAGTTGGAAAAGTGTGGAATCTCCTACCAAACAAACTCTCCACACTTCCCTCACTTTCCTGTTTCAAAAACAATCTGAAAGTGCATCTCAAAACTCACTGGCTATGCACATGCTCTAAACCTGACTAGCTCAAGAGTCACTAAATACTCTGATCTTCCCATCCCACCTACTCTTCTAAAGAAACTTCTTCCTTATAAAACTACTTCTACTTACTATCTCTAGAACTTCTAATCTATATTACTTTCTTCTGCTATGACTGTATTCTATACTGTAAATTTTGGGTTTTAACTGCATCCTTTGTTATGCCTGCATTCGACACTGTTATTTTTTTTTTGTTTTGTTTTTTACTATGATAACCTGTAATTGGCACTGTAAATAGATGTATTTGTCTTATATATCCATAGATAGAATTGTGTTAAATTCATTGTATTACCTAGGAGCTTTTCTCCCCGGGCCTCTACTGAAAATGGACATGTATCCAGTTAGACTAGCCCGGTAAACAAATGTAAAATAAATAAATAAATAAATAAATTTTAACCTCTCTAAATTAATTGCTACTTTATGACTAAGAATTTCTAAATATTCGAGATTTAGTTGTTTTAATTCCAGATTCGAGCCCAATTCTTTGGGGTGTAAGTTATTTTTTAAAGTGTCAATTTTCAATTGTAGATTTAATAATTCTTTGTCCCATTCTTTCCTTTTATGAAAATACCAGGTTTTTATTTTCCCATATATATAAGATTTTAAGGAGTCCCAAATAGACACTTTATTTGTGTCATTATTATTATTAAGTTCAATATAATAGTTTACTTCCTTTATAAACCATTCTTTGAATCCTTTTATCTTACTAATATAGGCTGGTAGTCTCTGCCAATGAATACGATCGTTTGGTTTAATTTTAATTTTAAATAGTATGGCATTGTGGTCTGACAGAGGGCATGATGTAATCACTACATCTTGAGTCTTAGATAACATGCTGTCAGATATAAACACTTTATCAATAGTCGTCTGTGTACCATATCTAAGAAAAGTGAGTAAAATTGAGAGACCTCTGCTCTTTGATCATGTATATGTCTTTTAGGTTATATAATGAGACAAAATCTATCAATTTTTTGGCTGATGCAGGTATCTTAATATTGCTGACATTAGTGGTATCTTTAGATGATAAAATACAATTAAAATCACCTGCCAAAATGATATCTCCTTTAGAATTTGCTGTTATTATTTCCAAATATTTGTTTGCAGATTTAGCACCAATACCAGTTAGCCAGTACATATTTGCTAAAGTAAAATATTTCTTATTCAATTCCAATACTACTAGACACAACATACCATTTTTATCAGAGAAACTGTTAATTATTTTAGGTATTGGTAATGTATTTTCCACAAAATCATGGTTCCTCTTCTCTTTGTTTGGAAATGAGATTCAGCTAGAATACTATAACCTTTAAAAGCCATTTTTCTAGATCTTTCTGAATAATGTGCGTTTCTTGCAAAAATATAATGTCAGCTTTATTAGATGCTAGGTATTTGAGTAACCTTCCTCTTTTAGTATGGTTATTAAGACCATTTGCATTCAGAGACAGACATTTAAACCCAGACATTGATTACTTTAAGCTTTTGATGGATAAATACTATTCTGGACTTAATTAACAAGTAATGTTCAGAGAAGATGAAAATATAACTATATACAAAACTAACCATGGAACATCTAGTTCCTGGATTGATGATCAATACCATCCTCTATCACCCTTAGTGCTCAAGACTATCGTTCTCTAATGCTACTACCTAATATTTTATTGAATCAACAAACTACAACCTATTAATTCTCCAGGATGAATAGGTATTACTATGTAGAAGATATTGTGGAAAAACTTCAATTACCATGAATAATGTAATTTTCAAAATTTTTAAGAACAGTGTCTTTAAACTTGTATCATGACATAGTATATCATATTCATTTATGTCTATTCTATACTAATACAGATCTTAATCTAGTATACTACATTAGATCAAAACCTACTTATCTAGGAATTCAGTAAAGAAGTTTATGTATAAAAATAAGAACATTTATCATGTAACAAAACATTCCTGTATGAACTTGTCTGTGAAATCACAACAGTGTTAATATTTACTATAGAATCAGCATATTAATATATAGCCTATAGGCTTATTTTCCTTTTATATAAGATATAAAATCACCAGTTTTTCCTTCCCCTAAAAAAAAAAAAACATATCTGATTAACCTTAAATAATTTCTTAAGGTATTAAAGATATTTAAAATAAAGATGTACTAATGAGAATTTTTTACATGAGAAGATAATATTTAAGTTGCACAAATATCTATGCAGGTATATAGATATGTGTAATCATCAAAAACATTAGCTTTTCTTTCCAAAGATGTGAGTCTAAAGAAACTATGTAGTGTAGCTTGATTTTGATAAAAATATCATATAATGAAGTCACAGCTTTTAACCTTCAAGGACACTTCAGTTTTAGATGTTATAGTAATAATGGGTTCCCTTAAGTTGTCCTTTTTAACAAAATACATTAACACATTTTACCAATATTTTTTCAGTTAGAGTGGCAGTGGTTAACATGCAATATATCTTTTGCTAGAAAATGTAGTCTACAGACAGTAAAACATTCAATATTTTATGAATATTAGTGAAAATGTCAGATTGTAGTATGCACTTATGTAGCTGGAGGTGGATTAAGTAGATCACAATTTCACCATTCACTATAAATCCAACATAATGTAAACTATTAATTAGAAAAGCAGTTAAAAAGTAAAGACTACCTTTGGAAATAACAACTGTCCTCATGTCCTGATGAAAGTAGTAACTATAAGTCAAGAGTAACCTTCCCCACTTTGCACTGCCCCCCCTAACAGTCTTCTACTACTATCACTGACTAGTGAGGCAAAAGCATCACTTCAGTAACAACTAAGATCATTCTCTAAGCAGAACTGTCTCCTTTTCTTTGGAACCGAAATGTTTCCTGCCCCAATATATTATTTCACCCTTTTATAACAGAATTTTTATTTATTGTAATGGTCTGTCTGCAGCTTTGGCTTCCCCAATCCAGCAGTATTGCCATCAACCAACAACTCATATAATCAATAAGATTGGGGATGAAGATATCAAGATGAAAGCACAGAAAATACATAGCTGCCCCAAAATCTACTTTAAAAATAATAAGAACACATTAACCCCCAATAGATAATGTATTTTAGTGACTTTATAACCATTGCATATGCCACTTTCTGCTCTGCTAGCCAAAAAGGATCAGATGACCTAGTCTATGTTTTCACTGTATCTGTTAGCTACAGCTGCCAACTAATGATCAAGTATAAACTACTTTGTAAAACACGTCATCAGAAAACTTATTATGAAGGGAACAACATAGGCATCAACACTGGTTTAGTAAAAAGGACCTTTATATATGTCTATGTTTTTTATATATTTTTCTTTGTCGCTCTTGGTATGTGATAAAGCATTCAGTTGTTCCGTTTTCTTTTTTTTTTTTTTTTCATGTGAAGATTTCTGGTAACGTGAATATGTAACCAAAGTTCATATGACAAAAGAGACTTCGAGAGAGTACATGCATAAGTCTCTTGTATTACAAAGAAGATCTGACCAAGAAGTCTCGAGGCAACAGCCTTCTTTTTCCTTTTTTTTCCCTTCCTTCTCCTTTAACATTTGAATTTTGGCGGTTAAAAGCTCGCACTAGGGAATCTGCAGCAAGCTATGATAACTGTTCACGAGATACTCGTGATGTGCATTTTGTGAGAGAAAAGAAAAACAGAATATGTTACTCAAAAAGCATGTATATGAAGTACAAAAAAAAAAAAAAAAAAAAAAAAACAACTTTATATAAATATAAAATGTTCTGTAACTATCAATTTTACTGGCCAATGTATCTGATGTCAAGCATACAAACCCTCCTGTCCCTGCAACTCACACTCCACCAGCTTTCATCAGAAAATACATCTTTTCCCACTCCATCAGCAGAGGGACCCACAAACCACATTTAGTAAAGACACAAACCTCTCAAGTGTATGAGAATGCATTTTTACATGTCATGACGGATTCTTAGAAAGAAAACAATCTTCTCTTATTATGATAAAGAACTATTTCCAATACCTTTTAAACTATTTATTACAAGTCACATTAAGTTATATCCATTAGCCCTAAAAGGACCCAAGCATAACATGACATTTAACAGGAGAGGAAGCCCGCTGATGCAAAAAGGGGCTACACTTTCATTTAATTGCACTGAGATGGGGAGCCTTCATTTCACTTATCGGAGCGATCTATATCATCATAATCTAATACACATACAGTATCCGGTATTAAGGGGGTTCTTGTTTTAACCAATATTTCTATGGTATTGCTACATTACCCCTATGTAGTTGTCAACTAATAATACACTCTGTCAAGGGAAGATTTAGAATTTTAATATCTATGTTTAACATTCTAGCGTATTTGTATTAAAGGCTTTTAAACAGCAAATAAATTTAAAAATAAATAAATAAATAAGCATACTTAATAAATATTAAATGATTTTTTACCTTAACATGTATGTTTTTCCCCGATGTAGGTGATTTGTAGCACAAAACTTTTGGGATTTGAAGGGATTGTGGAAGAGCTTCATTTGTATTATTTACCCTTAAGCTTCTTGCTTGTTTTATCAATCAATAAAATTTTTCCATTTGTTGCCTGCCTTTTTAAACTAGGTAATGAGATGTCCATATCATCAGTGTTTTCCAAAATCTTATTCTTTTTCACATATTCAGAGGCGTCATCAAGATTATTAAATATTTTTATTCCTTCAGATGTATTTTAATTCTGGCAGGAAAAATGATTTGTGCTTTAATTTCAGCTTTCTTCAGATTTTTAATGAGAGGAATGCAGGCTTTTCTTTTAGTTATTATAGTAGAGGTATAGTCATTGTCAAATCTTATGTTTCGACCATTAATTTGTATAGGATTACCTGCCCACGCTGTTCTCAGGATTAAGTCCTTGTCTTGAGATGATAAAAATTTTACAATAATGGATCTTGAAGCATTTGGATTTTTTGACACAGACATATTTGACAATGACCTGTGAGCTCTCTCTATCCCAAAAGAGAGAGAGATTCAGGTAGGTTTAGTGTCTTAGGCAACCAGTCATTCAAGAACTGTATTGTGTTATTTCCTTCCATTTTTTCAGGTTTGCCGTATATCCTAATATTATTTCTTCGTGACCTTGATTCTAGGTCCTCCACTTTATCTGAAAGTGCGGTGTTTTGCTTTAGTAAGAAGTCAATCTGGCTATCATTTTCATGCTGTCTTCCGTCTATTTCATTAAGAGATTCTTCAATTTCTGTTATCTGGTCTGTGTGTTTTGTAATTATCTCCTTGAATTCTTCAATCTGCTTTCTATTTTCTTTCTTCATGTTTTCCATGATTTTTTCTAAATTGTCCATTTTCATGGAAAGATCTTGAATACTGGATATTATTGTTTGTAATTCTTTCTTCATGGAAGTTTCCTGGAGAGAGGCTTTTGAATGACTCATGGCTGAGAGAGTCTGTTATATTCAGCTGCTGTACTTCTGACAGGATGTAATTCACTTTCTATTCACCAAAATTGAAATATTTGTAGAAAAAAATAATCCACTGTATCTAAATATATAGGTGAAAGAAAACTTAGATGTTTTTAAAATAATATTAAGAAAATTTCCTGTCAGAGAAATTTCTGTTAAGCAGAGCATCAAAAAAGTGCTGCTATCTCTCTGACATCTTGGCCACGCCCCCTTCCATACATGCAATTCTCTTCCAACCATCTTTCAGTCCAGCCTTACACACCATCATGTCTCACTATACTCCCATAAGAAGGCTCCAAAGCTCCTCCCAAGACCTCCTAAAAATCTATAAGCCAAAATCTAAAGCAGGGTGTAGCCTATACAGCTATTATACCTCTATCAAATGGAACAAACTTCCCTTCGAAATTCGAACACTCACACATCCCAAACAGTTTAAACTAACTCTAAAAGAATATTTTAGCAGGAAATGGATCTGCCAATGCTCAAATCCACCCTGAAAACTCTCCATCTCTCTCCACTAATCAATAACTTTTCCCCTCTCTCTGTAACTTTTATTCCTTCCTGATTGTTTAATTGTAAAATTTAACATTCAACTCCTATGTTGCTCTTCTATTCTAACTACTACTTTCAAAAAGTGCTCTGACTTTTATCTACCGGTTTTCTCCATTACATAATTCTATGTATTATACTAGTATTTATGACAAAATGTAATCTGTATATTCCCAAAATTCTCCTGTAGCCTGCTAACTAATTTGCCTTATTCCATCTGTTTAATACCTGTTAATAACGACAAACGGATATATCTATTTACTGGAGCTTTTCTCCCCGGGTCTCTGCTGAAAAAGGGCTTCGGCTCAGTCAGACATTCCCGGTCAAAAAATGTAAAATAAATAAATAAAATAAAATAACAAACTACCTATCTATATCAAACAAAGCTCCTCCTTAGCACTCTTCAAGAAAAATCTTGATGATTGGATGGGAGATAGGAAATTCACCCTGGGGATCACTTCTGTGGCTCTGCTTGACAGGGACACAGGAAAATAATTTTCTTGGGTGGCAATAGCCAGGGTACCATTTCGCTAGACTTATATAGGCCCTAGGGCCAATAGCCTAGTACCTACCTATGAATTACTGACCCATGTCATGGTCATTTTTATTAAATAACTGCACACTAAATGTTTAGCATACCATCTGTGTGATGCACCTCATGGCTTTTGTCACTGTATTTTGTAGTGCAACCCTGAAATCTGATTTTATGCTGTATGAATTTACCTTCAGGGAAGGGTTTCAAAATTCTTTCTACCTTACACTTAACTGTGTTCCCTCAGCTTGCTCTGTAAGTTCTTTACTTGTTTTGTCATATTTTTGTGATTATAGCTACTTAGACTTGTTGACTAGCTGCCTGCTCTGTGTTTTAAAACTCACTAATATAATTACTGCACTGTATACTTTACCTGGTTCAGCTACAGTAGTTTTGTGATTTATGGCTACTTAGTTTTGTTGACTAGCTACCTGCTCTGTGTTTTAAAACTTACTAATGTAAATGCAGCACTGTACACTTAATACCTGTTTCAACTACAGTAGTTTTTAGCTGTGTTACCATGGACTAAGCTATCTTGCTGTGTGTTTTATCCATTGGTTAATGCAATTGTTTGCTTATTCTTTTTACCTACTCTTAGTGGCTTTTTATTTTTTTTCTTGTCATAGATTTCAATTATGTTTTAGTAAATAATACTCACTGCAACAGCTATAATAGCCAGCTATCTAGCTGTGTCTGTGTGTCTGCTATGTACAGAGGAATGTAACAAATTTCACCTGTTTGCACATCTCTATTAATTATGTTTTTTCTAAGTATTCTAAGTATATTTATTGTTAACCCTTAGCAACATTTTAAATCTAATTTTTGTAGCATTATATTTATATTACTGTGCTAGAATGAATGCTAGTGTGGAAATCTCAACAGTTTGTGTTTTTATTGTTTGAGTTTTTTCTGTCCTTTCTAAAATATCTCTGTCTAACTTCCATGTGCTAAACAACATAATTGCTAACAATTTTAACAATTTTTATTTTTTTTCTCTCCTCAGCTATCAGCCAAGCTTTCTGTATTTTCCTGTCCATACTGCCAACATACTGTTTAAAGCCCTGTACTCTGAATAATTGGTTGCAACAAAAATCACTCAACATACAGCTCTGCTATCTTTCACCTTGCAGCATCTCTCTTTTTATCTGCAAAGTATGTTTGCTTAGTTTTAGGTTTTAAAATATATTTATTTATTTATTGACATTTGTTAACCGGGTTTGTCCAACTGGGCTTGTGGCCCATTTTCAGTGGAGACCCAAGGAGAAAAGCTCCAGTAATACATTTTAAAACAAGTACAATTTTAAACAATATTGATATAATAGCAGTTATAGCAAAACGATTCACATATGTTGGGATACATGCATAAAGTTAAAGTTGTATTAAAAAGAAGCTAAGTAACAGTTTTACATTGCTATAGTTCAATAGGTCAACAATTAACATTTTTTTGTTTGTATAAAATTGTGCAAATGCATAGTAGACACATTGGAGAGAGAGGTGTAATGAGGTACTAAGTATGGCCCTTTTGAGGGTAGATAAAGGGAAGGAAGACTAGGTAGGGTCAAGGCAAGGGCAGGTTCTGGAATTGAGAAAATAAGCTTTTAGTTCATTTTTAAAGTGTGAGGTGTGGGAGATTGAACGTAAGTCAAGGGGAAGTTTGTTCCAAGCATGGGCAAGGGAGTGTTTGTAGAGTAGTTTGCCTACTGACCTTTTTGGGTGGTAGATGTCATGTAATTGTTGGTTAGACGTATGGAGGGTCTGGGATGGGATGTAGATGGAGACTAAAGAAGATAGAGATGGACAGAAGGAGGGTTTATAAAGAATAGAGTGTAGCATATGAAAGTGATAAAATAGCAGAAACCGGGGAAGTTCAAGCCATTGAAGAGAGTTTAAAGAAATGCAGTGGTGTGAGTTGTATGGGGAGTTAGTAATGAATCTGGCTATTTTATGGTACATCTGTTGCAGTTTGTTTAGAGTGGAGGCCTGGATACTGGTAAGAACTGGGGAGGCGTATAAGAGGGAGGGGAGGAGGAGTGCCTGGCCCAGGGTAAGTCTAGCTTCAGGGGTTAGGAATTTTTTGTTCTGATATAGCAGACCCAGTTTCTGGTTTGTTTGTTTTTATACATTGGAGTATGTGTAGGTTGAACTTGAGTTTGTCATTGTGTGAGTGTCAGGTTGGATATTTGTATTGTTAGAAGATGTAATAAAAAAGGAGGCTTTGTGATGAGAAAGAGAATGGGGAAGGAATAGTAGGAGTTTGGTCTTTTTGGGATTTAGGATCAATAGGTTGTGAGAGAGCCATTGTTCAGTGGATAGTAGGGCCTGTTGGGTCAGGGAGTGTAGTTCAAGAATGTTATTTGAGATGGATATAAGTGTGGAGTCGTCAGCATACTGAATAAGGGAGGATTCTTTGCATGAGGTGTAAAGATCATTGGTTAAGATGTTAAACAAAAAGGGTCCCAAGATGGAGCCTTGGGGAACACCAGTGGAGATGGGAAGGAAAGGTGAGCAGGATGAGAGCCATTTGACAGATTGTTCCCTGCCAGATAGGTAACTATTAAACCAGGCAAGTGCAGAGGGGGATAGGTGGAGATTTGAGAGTTTGGATAGTAGTAGAAGATGATAGACAGTATTGAAGGCTTTGGAGAGATCTAGGAAGAGACAGGAAACAAGTTTATTGTTGTCTAGGGCCTCTGCAATAATATGAGTGAAGGAGAGGAGGGCAGTGGTGGTGCTGTGGTGAGGACAAAATCCATGTTGGGTACGGGTAAGTAAGTGGTGTGTGAGGAGGTGATTGAGAAGTTGTGAGCGAATACATTTTTCTAATATCTTGGAGAGGGGGGACAGAATGGCAATGGGTTGGTAGTTTGAGAGGTCAGTGGAGTTTCCACTTTTATGAAGAAGGATACTGAAGAAAGATTTCCAAAGGGTGGGGACAGTTGATTCCAGAATAGATCTATTAATTAGTATAGATACAGGATAGACAATTGAGTCAGCAGCAAGTTTGAGGAATGTAGGAGATAGATTGTCAGTGGAAGGAGAGCAAGGTTTTAGCTTGAGTAGTAGAGATTTGATGTAAGTAATGGGAACTGACTCAAAAGAAACAAAGTTGTGTTAGTGGGACTTGGAGAGGTGGGTGTCGAAGTAGAGTTACCAGATTTTGGATGGAAGAGATAAAGTGTTTATTCAGGAGGGTAGCTGTTTATTGAGAGGAAGAGTTAGGGTATGGGGAGGGATTAGAGGGCTTTCCAGGATAGAGGATGCTGTTGAGAGTTGACCAAAATTTTCAAGGATTGGATTTGTTGTTAAGCTGAGCAGAAATAGTATAACTTTTTGTCATTAGTTGTATTTTTTTTGCAAGGTTCCTCAGTTGCCTGTATTTTTGAAGAAAAGGTGGTTGTTTAGTTTTAGTCCAGGTTTTCCAAGCATGATCTCTTTGTTTCATAAGGGACCTAGTCTCTTTGGAGAGCCAGGGAGTATGGTTTGATTTTACTCTGATCTTCCTAGAGGGAGCTGAGGAGTTTAGAGTATTCATGAAGATGCTATTGAAAGTGCTTACAGCATCGTTTAGGGAGAGGTGTTTTAGAATGGACCAATCTATGTTGTGGAGAATAGAGTTAAATAGGCTTATTTAAGGCATTATCTACTCTCTACCAAGTTGGTACGCTGTAAAGTAGCGTGGCAGCAAGACCCCCCCCAAAATTTCTTAATCTTAAGAATCCTTAATCTTAAGAATCTTAAGACTCTCTGTTAGTTTCAACAAGCTTATGTCTATTAAATGCTGGACTAATCAGCCTGATTAAAGGCATTTCTTACCTGATAGTACTACACATTAAAAACTCTCTCTTACTTTTAAATGTACAAAGCCTTTTTCTGTTAAACAGTTTTTACTGAGTGTTTCTGGACTGTGCTTACCTCTGGGCTCTGCTCAACAGGCTCACTCCGCTCCTCTACCCTACCCCCATTCCCACCCACCCCTACTTTCCCTAGATTAATACCCACAATTCCTTCACCCCTATAGCCTGCCTCCATACATCCAATCAGTACCATAACCATTACTACACTATCTCCACCTTAAAGCTTCACAATCTGCACACTGCCACCCAGTCTACTATCCCTACCTTCTAGAACTCAAAACTACACAATGTCACTAAAATTGTGCTACTGTCTCACTAACCTGCTTCTAGCATTATATATCAATCTCCTAATCTACATCACCTCCCGAAACCATTCCCCAACCCCTGCAACAATTACACACACTACTCTTCCCCTACATCATGACAACACCACAAAAAGCTGGAGTAACATCAGCCAGCCTAATTCAACATCACTTTATGTATCTCTCAAAACTAAAAATCCTTCTGACACAATCACTAGTAAACCTACCTTCTACATAATAGTCCACAACAATAAATCTAATCAATACCTCAAACATTACCTCTCCAAACAACTCAGTCTCTGTGTGGGGACATCCACCCTAACCCCAGGCCCCCAACTATAGTTTCCTCTGCTAAAAACCTAAACACTAAAAATATTCTTCTAGCAACCCTAAACACACATAGTATCTGTAATAAAACCACAGAATTTCATGCTTGGTTAAGTCAATAAACCCCAGATATCCTAGTAATCACCAAAATGTAGCAAAAACCCCATATCCATGATACTGAAGTAACACCTCCAGGCTATAATATACTCAGAAAAGACAGAACCAGCAGAAAAGGTTTTCACCCATCACACAGCACCACCACTGCCCTAATCTCCTTCCTGGACACTGTGTCCAAATCCATTGACTCTGGTAATATCACATTTGTCTTATTACTAGACTTATCAAAGGCATTTGACACAGTGTCCCACAACAAACTTCATCAGCTATCCAGTACAAGCTGCACCCCATCATCCCTCCAATGGTTTGCAAGCTACCTACCCAACCACCAACAGTGCATCAATTGGCAAAATAAATTATCCCAATATCAAACCAACATAACTGGGGTACCACAAGGGTTCATACTTGGACCATTACTCTTCAATGTTTTCACCAACAACTTTCATACCTCAACATGCCTTAGTTCCTTTATCCAATACAAAGATGACACTACCATAATTTCCTCCTCCAGTAACATACAACTCCAGCAAATCACCCAAGCCACCTTCACCTCAACAGATACATGGCTGAGAGAAGCCCAGCTACTTTTAAATCCTAAAAAGACAAAACTCCTGCTTTTCTCAACAAAAACAATCTCATCTGGCTTTAAAATATTCTCACAGGATAACACAGAAATTGAAACAGTTCCCACAGCTAAGCTTCTAGGTGTAACCATAAATAACAAATTAACTTTCAAACACCACATCTGCAATAGCATTAAAAGAACATGCACCAGACTAGGAACACTCTACAGACAAAATACTTTCTTGGATAGCTCCACCCGAAAAAACCCTCACCAACACCTAACTGCTTCTCTCACTCTAATATACAGCCCCCTTATATACCAATTTACAATCTTCTCTTAAAAACAAGTTCCAATCCTGCTATTCTAAAATTGTCAAATTTGCCACAGTTACCCCTACCGTTCCTACCACTGCTTTGCTCTGAAAGAACTAAATTGGCTGAAACTCACACAACACCTAAGCCTAGTACAGCTGTCTTCTGCATATAAAATGATATATACACCTGAAAGCTGCCCAGCCCTCAAATCTGTCTTAAAACCCTACATACCTACAAAGAGCCCTCTGCTCTGAAAACAAACAACTCCTAACAGTCTACATTCCAAACAAAAGAGCTGGACAGTGCC
This sequence comes from Protopterus annectens, assembly GCF_019279795.1. Taxonomy (NCBI): domain Eukaryota; kingdom Metazoa; phylum Chordata; order Ceratodontiformes; family Protopteridae; genus Protopterus; species Protopterus annectens. Next base: position 325,570,929 of record NC_056738.1, read on the forward strand.
TATACTCACATGCCACCCCCAAGCTCTATAACTCTCTGCCAACAGACATCACTACCATTGAGAGCTTTAACAACTTCAAACACACCCTAAAAAAACATTTTCTGTGCCATCAGACCTGCCCCTGCTCTTTCCCTAACAGGTGAATTCCATTCACTCTTTAGGGGCTTTCCTTTCTTTCCCTAAAACAGGAATTTCATCTACTAACCACTAGCATATTGGACTAACAGACTTTACATATTTCTATACCCTTAACTTTCCCATCCTTCTAAGCATCTACTTGCATCTAATGTTCTGATCCTCATTCTTTACCTTACTCCTACCTGATGTATATAAAAAAAAAATTCTAATTTACCACCTCACTTTAATTTAGTACATGTTTTATTATTTTACTTACCTCTTTGTACTTATTTTGTATTTATTATTGCATCTACCTCTCTGTACTTATTTAGTATCAATTATCCTTAATGTTTTTTTTTTTTTTATTTAACATTTGTTTACTGGGAAAGTCCAACTTGGAACGAAGCCAATTTTCAGCAGAGAACTGCAGACAAATGCTTCAGATATATGTCTTTGTAACATGGGAGGAAACCGGAGGAAACACACATGAATGCAGGGAGGACATGCAGACTCCGCATAGAAGGCACCCCGGCCGAGAATCGAACTGGCGAACCTCTTCCTGTGGGGCGGCAATGCTACTGCTGCACCACTGTGCCATTCAATGTGTGATTTAATACTTGTTTTTTTATCTTGTTCATGTAAATTGTCTTAACATTCATGTATCTCACTGGAGCAAAGGAGCACAAAAAGCTGACACAAAGTTTAAGACGTTAAGCATGACAACTTAATCCAATAAGCTTTTCGTTCAGCAAATAGCTAAACTTCATCAGATAAACAAGAAGAACCAAAGAACACAGCTTAAATAATACAGAAGTAATTATGTAAAATCAATTTTTCAATCATATTAAACAATCAATGAATTCCCTTCACTATTATGAAACAACAAAGCTAACAAACCTAATTCAAATACTGTTATAAATACATTTACACATTACTATAAAATTGATATTTTATATTTTATGAAATTGTTATTTTAAACTTTAAAAGAACAGTGATTTAGACTGTACAAAACCATGTAGCCATTCACTAAAAACCTCTACAATAATCAATTCAACACACAAAAATAAAACTAAATGTTCTTTTAAAAAGATCAAAAACTCAAAAAAAAAACTCTCTCACTAACGTGTTAAACTCTTCAACTTCAATATACAGCTCAATGACACTTTTTCATTAATGCCTGGGGATCTGTATGACTGTAATTTCAGTTGCCATAATAACTCTTGTCGCTCCAACGGTAACTGGTAAGGACCACCTATTATATCTGGAGTTATCTGGTCAAGGACTCTAAATAAATAAGAGTGTGTAGGGTTTTCATTTACATGTCTAGCTAAAGCATTTTCCAACTTCTTCTTCTTAATGTGGTAAATGTGTTCGTATACCCTATCTTTAAATTTCCTATCAGTCTTGCCTACATAAAATGCAGGACAAGACTGGCAGGAAGCCAGATACATGACAGATTTTGACTGACAACTATACCTCCCTCTTAGTTTATAAGTCTTACCACTAATTGTAACAGAAGTTCCAGTGGCTATATACCTACAAATATTACAGGCCTCACATTTAAATGTCCCTTGCTGTCTATTGAAGTTGAAGAGATTAAAATGTTAGTGAGAGAGTTTTTTTTTTGAGTTTTTGATTTTTTAAAAAAAAAAAAATTTAGTTTTATTTTTGTGTTGAAACACAGGTGCCCAGTAGGAAGGTAGCTGGAATAAAAAAGCTGGACTTTATTTTTGTGTCTTGAATTGATTGATTAATTATTGTAGAGGTTTTTAGTGAATGGCTACATGGTTTTGTACAGTCTAAATCATTGTTCTTTTAAAGTTTAAAATAATTTCATAAAATATAAAATATCAATTTTATAGTAATGTGTAAAAATATTTATAACAGTGTTTGAATTAGGTTTGTTAGCCTTGTTGTATCATAATACAGTGAAGGGAATTAATTGATTGTTTAATATGACTGAATAATTTTACATAATTACTTCTGTATTATTTATGCTGTGTTCTTTGGTTCTTCTTGTTTGTCTGATGAAGTTTAGCTATTTGCTGAACGAAAAGCTTATTGGATTAAATTGTCGTGCTTAATGTCGTAAACTTTGTGTCAGCTTCTTGCGCTCCTTTGCTCCAGTGGAAATTTTTGTTTTTCCAGTTTAGTTTGTTTTGTACAGTTTTTGGTTGTTTAACTTTCATGTATATCATTTGGAGCTTTTCTCCCTAGGCCTCCGCTGAAAATGGGTTCCTGATCCAGTCAGACTTTCCTGGTAAACAAATGTTAAATAAATAAATAAAAATACACAGAAGTGGCAAATCTCTTAATTTAGCAAACTACAGACCTATAGCCATCTTCTCCCCTCTATCCAAAATACTTGAAAATGTGTTTATCTCCAGTTGATTAACTACTTAACAGAAAGCACACTATTTTCATCAACACAGCATAGATTTTAAGCCAGGCCACAGCACAGAAACATAATTTCTAACTTTCATACATTATATTCGTGAAAGACAAATTCAAGGTGAGATGGCTGCATCCCTATTTTTAGACATATCCAAAGCATTTAATACAGTTTTACATACCATACTATTACTTAGACTCAAGAAACTGGGCCTCACTAATAACACTCAATTGTTTTACAAGTTACCTCAGCCAGAAGACAGTGTGAATGCTGGTCTGGTAAGCTATCAGCTCCTCAGCATACACTAGGGTATGCCACAAGGTTCAGTATTTAGACCGTTACTCTGATATTTTTATACATAAATTGCACACAGTCTCTCACCCAGAAAATCTACTCCAGCAAGCAGATGACACTCAACTAATATGTGTAGACTCTTCAGATCAATCAAACAGCTCCAAGCTGACCTACAATATTCCTTTTAGAAACTGAAAACTGGCTTGAGCAATGTAAAGTACTCTTAAATCCCAATAAAACTAAATCAGTTTTCACCTTCACCCCAGCAATCAAACAAATGAAAATGAACAATATGCAGTCAGTAATTCTAGAACTGAACTAGTATAAAAAAAGAAAACCTACTTCTGCATATGCTCTACATCCATCAATTTTAGAAGATTTATCTAGATGTGATTTTGTCTAGTGCTATATCATACACTTCTATGGTCGGCCATTGAATTAAAAGTTCAGTGAACATTAAACACTGAACGAGGAAATTATCAAACAAGCTAATCTTTGAAAATAATGCCATAGTTGGCCAACATCACAAATGGCCTTCATAAAAACACCTTGTCAACCAAGGAGGGGCTCCACCCCCTCCACCACCACCACCACTATATATACGAACTCTGAGATTGTACTACAGTACAGAATAGGGCAAATTTATAAAAAGGTTTGTTTAGCTTACCTTACACATTGCAGTACTTCCTGATTGTTGGTTAACTATAGCCATTCAATGGTATTACTTTTAAAGGTATGCTTCTTCGGTAATTTCTACGTTTGGTGTTTAACGTTCGTTGATTAGCTGTTCGCTGAGATTTTAATTAGATGACAGAACATAGACCCATATTCTACATTTTTACGGTTAAGTCATGCTAACTGTCTTTGCAAACATATGTCATGTGGAGCTTTTCTCCCTGGGTCTTCTCTGAAAAGGGTATTTGCCCAGTCAGACTTTGTCAGCAATCAAATGCAAACAAATAAAAAAAATAAACTGAAACCAGGAGAGAGGGTCACAAAATGAGCAGACTAACAATTAAGCATGAACTTGCTAAGCAGGGCTTAAGCTGGGACACTTAATGTGGCACCTGAACCTTGTAGCTTTATTCATCTTCATTTTCATCTTAAACTAGCAACACAGCCATTTCTTCAGGCAGTGTTAACACACAACTATAAAACATTTCTCAGATCCAAGCCACATAAGACATTTCACATTTTTTGTGAAATCGCATTTAGATAAATCTGCTGCAGTTGATTGGTGTAGGACACAGGCAGAAATTGTTCAAAAAAAGAAACAATTTAAGGATTTCTACTAAGCTAAAATCTGGTCACAAATCATTGAGCACAATTCTCACTTTATGAGGAATACATGTCAAAATACCCAATAAAGGAAACTGCTCCATTTTTTCAATGTCATTTTTATACAAATTTCAAAAGTCGTATCAACCAACCTGGATTGTTTAAATTAATTTTTATGTTATTTAAGTGTTTTCCTGTATTTGGAAAACATCTGTTCTTTTCCATGCTGATCAATACTTTGAGTGTTATAACACATCATGACTACAAGCTGCATATTTCAGATATTTGCTATCGGAGTCCTAAATTTGATAAACTTTCTGCCGTACCTAGCCCTGAACATTTCATCTTCACCTAAAATGGACAATAAATGCAAGTTAAGATCATGTGAAGTTGTGCACTTAACACTGCTCAAGGATAACCTCTAAATATAGCTGTACCGCTGAAGCATTGTTATATTCTAAAAATTTATAAATAAAACAAACTGGCTCTGGAATCACTGAGAAGTATACTTCAATAATTAAAATCCAATACAAGCTTTTGCAAACAATGCCTCTATCTATCAGCATGAAAAATATTTATCCATTTATATTTTTCATTCCATTTTTCTATTTTTCATGAAGAACTAGTAGAACAGCAAAATGAAAACAGTGAGATTCTCCCTTTTTATTGATATGTTTGTATAATTTGTTAGTACTAATTTGTCTTCTAATATCAGACAAATTATCACCTATTTATATATATATATATATATATATATATATATATATATATATATATATATATATATATATATATATATATGTGGTTAGCATTGTCACCTCACAGACAGAGGTTCTCCGGTTCGATCCTCGGCTGGGGTGCCTCCTGTGTGGAGTCTGTATGTCCTCCCTGTGGTCGTGTGGGTTTCCTCCGTGTGATCCGGTTTCCTCCCACATCCCAAAGACATGCTGTAGGTGGATTGGACACTCTAAATTGGCCCTAGGTGTGAGTGGGTGTGTGTGTGTGCCTTCTGTGGAAGGTTGGGTGCCGGGCTGGCAACTTGACACTGTAAAAACTCTACTGGGAATCATGAGTCAACAGTTGATCTGCTGTGGCGACCCCTAACAGGAAGAAGATGTATCTATACAAAATTTTTAGAATCTGCAAAATTTCTAAACAGACTTTCTATGACGTTGGGTTATAAAAGGTTTGCTCCTTATAAATGAAATTATATAACTGACATTTCTTACATGGGAATGTACCTTCCCTTTGACTCAATATTACATTAACCAATCTTGTTTGTTCTTTATAACACAACTTCTGTATTAAGTTTTGTGACCTCTTGTATTCAGAGAGGGTGTCATCAGGAATAATGTCCCAAACATTTGACACCATTTAAAATATGTCAGTGGGAGGTGCAGTGGTGCAGCAGTTA